>NC_056726.1:1932264185-1932297483 GCF_019279795.1 Protopterus annectens
ACTGAAATAATCTTTTATATCTACTACATAGGAGACATGCTTTGTGAGAAATCACAACTTAACTGGGTGTACAATGAGCTGTAAGCCAAACACTCACTGTATAATATAATAACATATGAAATGCCATTTATTATGACATACTACAGTTGTTGTTCTTAGACATCGCACAACTATTGAGTGCTGCAACTAATAAAATGGAAGGGGCTTAGAGAGATACATAGGCAACTCATTCACAGGAAAGACACATAAAAACAGGCATTATTAGTTTTATCTATTCTCAATATGAACTGTCAAGATGAAAAATTAAGTTTTCAGATTTGATCAATATCACTAGACGCCGTCAAAGAAATCCTACTTCACACATCTCAAAATCATACCTTTGAAGGGTCAGTGATACTCTGTGTAGCAATAAAAGATGTAGCCTTTATTCTTCAGCAAAGTAATAGAAGACAAAAATGCCAATACATGACTTTTCCATCCAAAAGCCTAGGGAATACTCAGCAGTACAAAGGGGTGAGAGAGAAGGGCTGAAGATAGAGACAGATTTGTAGGCACATATGAAGGGGTGGTGTTATGGCTCATTAATGCACATCTTTATGCTGTGTCTTCAGTATTCATTAGTCATGCTTTGTATCAGTAAGGCATCACTATGGGGATGAAGAAGGTGTAAGGCAGGCAAAAACTGATGACGATATGGGTAGAGTAAAGGTGGTTTAATAATTTGTCCTTATGGGCATGGATGGATTTGCAAATGCTTTTCTGCAACAGTATTCAAAATCTGTTCGTGAATGGTTGTTAACTGATAAAAATTAAGATGCATGTCATTAAACATATCTTAGAAGTATAACTTCACAGTAAGAAATAATGTAACACACATTTGGACTTTCCTTGATGCTATGACCAAAAAGTAATCTTCAGACTAGTGATTTATGTCAACACTCCAGAGAGGAAGTTGCACTTTGTTACATCCAATAGTCAAAGAACTGTTTGAGTAACTGTTGCCAGTGATTTCCTTATTCTGCCTTTACTCTGTATTCCAATAGCTCAGCATGTTTAAGCACCCTTGTGCAATGATAAGCAGCCTACTGTGGGTGATGGCAGCAAATGGCAAGATTTTGTCTTAGGACATGAACAGCCATTCACCATCACTTGCATTGATGCATGATACCAAACTCTATGCAAAAGATGAGGACAAAAAGTGAAGGCTTTCTTATGGACCATTTCTGGCTATGTATACTGTGTGTGATTCTATTTTTGACCAGATTAAATGCGTGAAAATATGGGTTTATAGGGCAAGCAGAGGAGAGGAAAGAAGGGGAAAGAAGGGAGGAATTTGCAGGAATGTAGTTGTAGAGAACCATAACTAACCACTTCTTCACAACATAAATGTAGAAGTGTAGCCAGAATTTGTTGATGGTGGACTGTCACCAAACCAAATTTAGGTGACAGCAGCTGAATAATGTTGTACAGCCAATTGTAGCAAATTAAGTGTGTCAAGAAGACAAACTGGATTAAGTGCAGAGCTATGTACTTGTTATTTTTTTTGTGGGACAGGTATCCATTTTTTCCTTTTTTTTTTCCTTTCAAGAGCCCTGTCAGCTCTTTGTGGGTCACAAAACCACCACCTCCACTAATATTGCTCCTACAGGGTACCAGTGCACCAGCTGCCAGGGCACAGCTACTTGATGTGGATTGGGCAGGTAGGGCAGGGGTTGTGGAGGCAGTGTTGACAGCTTGGGAACCTGAAGTGCTGACTGTTAGTGCTGCAACCTGTTGAGTGATGGCCGGCTGATCCACAGAGGTCGGTCTACCAATGTGTGCTGCATGTCAGCTTTTGTAAGCTGAAATGTATGACAACACAACATTTTAATCCATATAAAATACCCCCCTCAAAAAATAAAGAAAATTTTGAGAGTGACTTGAGATAAAAAAGAGACAGAATCAGATCCATGGCATTTCACATGATTATATAATTCCAGAAAATAAACAACTATGATTATTCAGTCTGTACACCTTTGACACATCCCGATATGAAGGAAAACTCTTACTTGGTTGAACCATTAACCAGTTGCACTGCTATGTTATCAGAAATAAAACTATTTATTACAGTATTGCCATAATGCATGCAATTACAATAGTTATTGGGCTTAGAGTAAAAATTTATGCATGTACCCTATGCCTCTCTAAGGCATTAACCCTCTGTTGGTGTGCTTCATGGTTCACTGCAGCTATACTAAACAGAAAAAGACAAGAAAAGACGTGAAAGCATTTTGAATAATAGTCCTGGCTGGGTACTGTATTTTATATCATTTAATACAGATAGGTCAGTATGCTTACATAACTGGGATGTCAGCAGCCCTAAATTCATCCACCCATTGGTTCAAGCATGCCTGTTTGTACTATTTCAGGTAACTATAGTGGTAATGACAATTCTACCTTTTTTTCATTTTTCAAGTCTTTTGGGTCCATGACAGGAATGGACCCCATTCCTAAGCCATAGTATGACTAAAGTTCATGAAATTGGTATTGTTTCAGTCTTTAATGTTAGCCAGAAGTGCTATGTGTAGCACCCACAATGTACCCAGTAATGACTTTTTCTGAAATTCATATGGAGTTACCTATATCAGTAACATATCTAAGTATGATTGTAAATTCTTTTTTATAAGACTTGTTGCTGCTACCATTAAAACTGTTTGGGTATCCTTCTTCAACATTGCCTTTGTTTTTCCCTGGAAATCCTGGTACTTTATGACTTTGTGTCCCTTTGTGTGTAAGACTCTGTAATCACTGGGTGTAGCAATTTCAATCATCAATGCTACTTTTGTCTTCTTTTCATGGACCAGTATATCTGATTTTCTCACATCTATTTTTTGAACTGTTGATAAAGGGTGATACCATGTGATTTAAACTTCACCATTTTCTATAATGCTTTGTGGCTCATGTTTCAGTGTTTTTCAGCTACTTCACTATTACAATGTTTGCACAAAATGCCCAGTGCAACGGTTTTGCCACATTATTGTGCCTTTTCAGTATACAGTCCTTCTGTCTTTAGTACATCACAACTAGCAACATGATGTGTGACTGTTTAAAGTTATGTTTTACAAAACCCACATTTGTCTGTTTCTCCCATGTGCACATAGCCCACTGTCTTGGGCTACCAATATTGACCTTTCATCTCTCCTGGTTTAAATTCAGCTCTAAATTAACCATTCCTCCATTCGATCCTGATCAACGCGAAGTTGTTCCAAGAGTTTTCTATAATTCAACTATAAATATGCATTTTCCATATTTCTTGCCTTCTCATCTGATCCTTCACCTTATATTCTTTCTTTTGGCACATTCATTTGCTGCCTGATTTTTATCTAACACTGGTTTGATTTCCATTCCCACTTGAAACCAATATGCTTCAGCTAAACTAAACAAGGAAGTCTTCTTACACTATATCTCCTCATGTTTTAAAACATTCACTACATTATTGTTTTGGTGAGGTCAACAGATATGTATGCAGTCCTACAATTGCAAATCTGTGCATGTAATCAATTTCAAGAAGGCCCATACCTCCTACAGAATGGGGAATATATAATCGTGGTATACACTGATTTTTATAAATCATTTGATAATCATGAAGTATCCTTCTTGTTTTCCTGTCCAACCAATCCAACACATTTTAATGCCAGTCTGTCTCTCCATAACTGTAAGTTAGGACAAGAAGACTAGTTTTAGTCTTCTAAAATATTCCTTACTAAGTTTCATGTTTTATTGTTCATCCTTCATCAGTTCCCAAATATTTGTAAACTCTCTCTTGTTCAAGTTCTTTTATGTCACATTCCTGTCCCAAACTGACGTTTTCTTGGTGCTGCAGCTTTCCTGCTTTAAAGGTTGCTATTGCACGTTTATCAATACCAAATGACATTCTTACATCATCCGCAAAAAGTTTTGACCACTTGCAGTTCTTTCAGTTCCTTATCTGATGAACTATACAGTTTTAAATCATCCACAATAAAAGAAGAAGAAACATCTTTACACTTTGTTGTTTCTTTGGAGCCAAATTGTAGCCATTACCTAATCTGTTAAGTAGAGAGCTTAATGGGTTATGGCAAGACAAAAAAAGCAGCAGTGACAAATAGTCACACTGAGAGATCCCCCTTTGAATTTTATCCTTGGAATAATAATTTGTCCTTTTTCATGGCTTAAATGCAAAGTGGTTTGTCACTGTTTCATGAATGTTGCAATGTAATCAATCAGTATAGAGTGTATCATACACATTTCAAGCACTATTTCATCCATGAATGTGGGATACTGTCAAATGCTCTTTTTTAGTCTATCCATGCCATACTTAGATTCTAGCCCTTTTTTTACAATTCACCACCATGGCTTTGTTTAAAAACAATGATCCTTTGTTCCATTTGACTTTCTTTTGTAACCTTTTTGTTCTATTTCCATGACTGAGTTTTCTTGTAAATGACTATAAACTCTGTCAGTATCAATTCCAGTCTATATTTTTATATTTTGTCAGAAGGCAAGTTATTGATCTATAATTTTTATGATATCTTGCAAGTTCACTCTTAAGTAGGAGTATTGTTTCTCCTGTTGTTAATCAGGTTGGTGTTTGCTCAGGTATATAGTTCTTACTCATGGCTATATCTTAATGTAAAGATGTTAATAATTTTAGCCAGAAGTTAGGTGCTGCATCTAGCCATGTGTTTTTTTAATTAGGAGCTTTTCCTAACTTTGTTTCAATCTCTTTGGCCATTACTCCATCCCATTTCGTATCCTGTACATTTGAACTTCTTGTTCTTTCTTTTACTTCTTCTATCCATTTAGCATCTCTTGTTATGTTCTATAGAATTTTCATAGATATTTCACCAAAATTAATCTATTTTTTCTCTTTTTGGTGGTGTTTCAGTTCCTTTTGCCTTGCTTCCCAATTCTCTATAAATCTTTTTGGGGTCATCAATAAATTGCTTATTTTGTACTTTTCCTTTATATTTAGTTGCATATCTTATAGGTTTTTCTACCTGTGCTGATATTCTTAGTTTATGTTTGTGCATGATAGATCCTGATCTGTTCTGATACTTCACATTGCTTTTTCATGTCTATATTTTTGTGCATTTTTGTTGATCTGTTTTCACTTCTATTCTCTTCTAACAGTGACACTTATTGTCTTAATTGCTTTATAGTTGTCTTTATTTGATACTTCCATGATGGCATTTGATTTCTCCCCTTCCTTTCCCTTATTGCCCTATGGTTTTGTGTCAGGAATTTATCTGTTATTAATTTAGCTGCACAGTAGTATATCATATTTACTTCTGTTATATCACATAAATCTCTATGAATGGTTATAATTGCCATGTTCATTTGTTTTATCAAACTTACTTTTTGGGTTTTATTGACTTTCTGTAGTCTATTTCTTTCATTGACCTTAATATGTTTGTCCATCTCTATTAAATCAGGCAACTCTTCTTTTAGATCATTTTCTTCTAAACTGAGGGCACATTCTTTGTTCTCCATTTCCTGTGGGCATTCCATAGAAAGCTCCAGAGCATCGTCCTGTGCCATATTCTCTTCAGTTTCATCCTGTGTTCTCTGTTGCTCTTTCATATGGGAACTCACTGGTCTACCACTCCAAAACATTGACTATGTTAGAGTCGCCACAGTTTATTTCCCTTGCTGTGCAACTCCAATTGGTCTTTTGTACTGGTTTCCTATGGAAGGCTCTAAGTATCTTTGTATGGCAACTGATCAGATGTTTCCTGCTCCACTGGTTACTCCTTAATTTGGGGATCCATTGCTCTATCCTACTGTGGTGTTATCGGAGTTAGATTTTCTACACTAAATCGTTCACTTCATAGGTAATCCGTAACCTCAATTTCAATTTCTTTAACGTGTCCATTACTAATTATCTTTTCTGCTTTCCTCTGTTTTTTCTTATTATTTTTTAATTTTTCCATATCTGATTGTCTTTGCCTCTATTGCTCTTCAAATATCTCTGGTGCAGCTCTTTTTGTATTGATTAGCTTTGCTTTCTCCTTTGCATAAATATTGAACCATATTAAGTCTCTTTTTATTTAAAATGTCCATATTTTGTCTTCAGATGTCTCCTGCTCCTCATCTTTCTCCTTACTTGGGGGGAACTCATTGTTCCATCTTCTTCTTCTTCTTTCAGCTGCTCCCATTAGCAGTCGCCACAGCAGATCAACTGCTTCCATTTCTTCCTGTCCTCTGTATCTTGCTCTGTCACAACAACCACCTGCATGTCCTCTCTTACCACATACATAAACCTTATCTTAGGCCTTCCTCTTTTCCTGTTACCTGACAGCTTCATCCTTAGCATCTTTTTCCCAATATAATCTGCATCTCTCCTCAGCACATGTCCAAACCAACGTAATCTTGCCTCTCTGGCTTTGTCTCCAAACCTTCCAACCTGGACTGACCCTCTAATATACTTATTCCTAATCCTGCCCATCCTCGTCATACCCAGTGCAAATCTTAACATCATTACCTCTGCCACGTCAAGCTCTGACTCCTGCCTTTTTGTCAGTGCCACTGTCTCCAACCCATATAACATAGCTGGTCTCACTACCCTCTTGTAGACCTTCCCTTTCACTCTTACAGGTACTCATCTGTCACAAATCACTCCTGATACTCTTCTCCACCCACTCCATCCTGCCTGTACTCTCTTCTTCACCTCTCTTCCACACTCACCATTACTCTGAACTGTTGACCCAAGTACTTAAACTCATCCACCTTTGCCACCTCTACTCCCTGCATCACCATTCCTCTAACTTCCCTCTCATTCACACACATATATTCTGTCTTAGCCCTGCTGACCTTCATTTCTCTTCTCTCTAGAGCATATCTCCACCTCTCCAGGGTCGCCTCAACCTGGTCCCTACTCTCACTACTTATCACAATGTCATCTGCAAACATCATAGTCCACGGGGCCTCCTGTCTGATCTCATCTGTCAACCTGTCCATCACCATTGCAAATAAGAAAGGGCACAGAGCTGATCCTTGATGTAATCCCACCTCCACCTTAAATGCATCCGGCATTCCCATCGCAGACCTCACCGCTGTCACACTACCCTCGTACATATCCTGTATCACTCTTACATACTTCTCTGTCACTCCCGACTTCCTCATACAATACCACAACTCCTCTCTAGGCACCCTGTCATATGCCTTCTCTAAATCCACAAAGACACAATGTAACTCTCTCTGACACTCCCGACTTCCTCATACAATACCACAACTCCTCTCTAGGCACCCTGTCATATGCCTTCTCTAAATCCACAAAGACACAATGCAACTCCTTCTGACCTTCTCTGTACTTTTCCATCAACACTCTCAGAGGAAACATTGCATCTGTAGTTTTCTTTCCTGGCATGAAACCATACTGCTGATCACTAATCATCACCTCCCTTCTTAACCTAGCTTCCACTACTCTTTCCCATAACTTCATGCTGTGACTGATCAATTTAATCCCTCTGTAGTTACTACAGCTCTGCACATCACTCTTATTCTTAAAAATTGGTACCAAAACACTTTTTCTCCATTCCTCAGGCATCCTCTCAATTTCCAAGATTAAATTAAACAATCTAGTTAAAAACTCCACTGCCATTTCACCTAAACACCTCCATGCTTCCACGGGTATGTCTTTTGGACCAACAGCCTTTCCGTTCTTCATCCTCTTCATAGCTATCCTTACTTCCTTCTTGGTAATCCACTGCACTTCATGATTCACTATCCACACATCATCCAACCTTCTCTCCCTCTCATTCTCTTCGTTCATCAGCCCCTCAAAGCACTCTTTCCATCTGCTCAACACACTCTCCTCGCTTGTCAGTATGTTTACCTCATTATCCTTTATCACCCTTACTTGCTGCATGGTGCTGTGGTAGCATTGTCGCCTCACAGTACGAAGTTGTCTTGTTCAATTCTCAGCTAAAGCGTCTTCTGTGTGGAGACATGCGTGAATGGGCATACCTTCATTGAAGGTTGTGCGTCAGGGCTAGCAACTCGGTACCTAAAAATCTGCTGCCAATCATTAGCAGACCGGAGTTCCGCTGTGGCGACCCCTAACTGGGAAAAGCTGAAAGATACAACAACCTGCTGCACATCTTTACTAGCTTAGTCCCTCTGTCTAGCCAATTGGTACAGGTCATTTTCTCCCTTCTTAGTGTCCAACCTTTTATACTACACTTCATACTCCTTATCCTTAGCCTTCGCCACCTCCCTCTTTGCCATGCACCTCATATCCTTATACTCTTGTCTACTTTCTTCATCTTTCTGACAATCCCACTTCTTCTTCACCAACCTCTTTCTCTGTATACTCTCCTGTACTTCTTCATTCCACCACCAGGTCTCCTTGTTCTCCTTCCTCTTCCCAGATATCACACCAAACACCTTTCTAGCCATCTCTCTTACTCGCTCTGCTGTAGTTATCCAGCTATTCGGTAACTCTTCACTGCCACCCAGTGCCTGTCTTAACTCTTCCCTGAACATCACCTTATAATTACCCCTTTTCAGTTTCCACCACTTGATCCTTGGTGCTGCCCTCACACTCATCCGCCTCTTTTTGATCACCAATATCATCCTACAAACCACCATCCTATGCTGCCTAACTACACTTTCCCCTGACACCACTTTACAGTTTCCAATATCCTTCAGACTGGCCCTTCTACATAAGATATAATCCACCTGTGTGCATCTTCCTCCACTCTTGTATATCACCCTATGCTCCTCCCTGTTGTTAAAATATGTATTCATCACAGCCATGTCCATCCTTTTCGTAAAATTCACTACCATCTGACCTTCTGCATTCCTTTGCTTAACACCATACCTACCAATCACTTCCTCATCCCCTCTGTTCCCTTCACCAACATGCCCATTGAAATCTGCTCCAATCACCAGTCTCTCACCCTTGGGTACAGTCATCACCACTTCATCCAACTCACTCCAAAATTTTTCTTTCTCATCCATCGCACACCCAACTTGTGGAGCATATGCACTAACAACATTCATCATTACACCATCAATTTCCAGCTTAATAAACGTCACTCTATCTGACACTCTTTTCACCTCCAAAACACTCTTAGCATACTGTTCCTTCAATATAATGCCTACTCCATTTCTCCTGCCATCCACACCATGATAGAACAATTTGAACCCGCCTCCGATACACCTAGCCTTGCTCCCCTTCTATCTGGTCTCTTGCACACACAATATACCAACCTTCCTTCGGTCCATCATATCAGCTAGCTCTCTCCCTATACCTGTCATACTGCCAACATTCAAAGTGCCGACCCTCACTATCATGGTCCTAGCCTTTACCATGCTGTGATATTACCTGTTAGACTTTCTGCATGAAATCCTTTACTTTGCAGATATTCCATAACTTCCATAACTTCAACTTCTATTTTTTAACCTCTACTTTACTAATCTTCTGTTCTACATTTCCTCTTTGTGATTTTATTTTTTTATTTTGAAAAGTTCCATATCTGGATGCCTTTACCTATATTACTCTTTGAATATGTTTGGGCTGATTTTTTTGTATTGAAAAATTTGGGTTTCTCCTTTGCTTAAATTTTATACCATGTCATATCTCTCTTTCTTTCCCATGTCTATATTTTTTATTATACATTTCTTAAATCTTTAGATTTTGTTCTTTATATTTTTGCAATTCCTAAATAATTTCTTTGACCAAATGGCCCATAGCTTCTTGCTCTATATAATGTTTTTCATAAATCTGTTGTATTATTGAACACGGATTTTTATTTGAAGCATCTGACAGTTTTTCTTGTGCAAGTATTTTTCTTTCCTACAATTTCTCTCTTAATCTTATAATATATCTTCTGTCTAGAAATTCTGGACTTCTTGCGTAATAGAAACAATACATAATTTCTTTCTTATCCTGAATAGTCTACAATATCATCTTTATGGCTCTTTTTTGGCCTGTCAAGTTTTGTGATTTTTGTGGACTACTACTTCCTTCTACAGCAAGGGGTGGGGAGCACCATCATTCCCTTGTACGTGGTCTAGCCCCATTGTAGGAATGTTTCTGTGCACATGCCAGGATTGGGCCTGTTTTTATCCTGGGTCATGTGCACTCAGATGTTTTTTTTTTCATTTTTTTAACCTAATTCTGTCCATAGGGCCATGGTGATGCAGCAATTAGCAGTGTCATCTCACAGTAAGAGGTTCTGTGGTTTGATTATCAGCTGGAGTGCCTTCTGTGCAGAGTCTGCATGTCCTCCCTGTGGTCGAGTGAGTTTTAAAACACATGCAGGTAGGTGTGTGTGTGTATGTGTGTGCCTTCTGTGAAGGTTGGGTGCCAGGCTGGCAACTCAATACCATAAAAACACCACTGCCAATCAATATGCAGACCAGTGATCTGCAGTGGTGACCCAAACTGGGAAAAGCTGGAAGACTTTGCTAACCTACTTCTGTTCATGATATATGCTATATAAAATAAAGTCTATATAACAGGGTGTGGGGGTTTGAAAGAATGATTTAATAGAAAGCGATGAAGTCTATGATTAAATTAATGCTAGATTAGATAATTAGGAAATCCATAATATGGAGCCATGTAAGTTTTATTATATTTGAATCTTACCTCTTGTTGTATATGTATTTTAGTCTTAAGCATGGAAGTAATATCAATAAAGAACAACACTAGAAGTGTACAAAAATATTATTACTGCTAATACACAAGAAATCACTAATTCTTTTCAACAGTCTATCCCCATCTCAACACAACTCTCTAATATTCTCTCAGCCAAACTCTATAGTCATTAGTTGAATATGCAGCAACATTCTATTTTAGAATGATCTCAGTAAAATAAAGCATCACACTCATGAAAAATCTTAAAAAACTCTTCCAAAGTCACCCATTTACATCAAACCTTCCTAAAGAGAGCAACAGATAAAATTGCTAAACCTTTAGCCTACAAGTATAATCTGCAGATAAAACTGACAAATCTTTAACATAGATATATGATATTTTTTGTAGAACAGAAATAATGCCTATAGAATTAAAGCATTCCATCATAATTCATCTGGCTAAAATACCCTTTTCCCCAACCTAGACATATCTCCACTCTGAGCCCACTTACAAAAGTATCTAAAGCATCTCATACAAATAAATAATGAAATGTGTTAATAGTTTTGGCTTACTGTAAAAAATTCAGTGTGGTTTTAGAAATGTCAGTACCACCACTACCTTACTTACTGAGAATGACTCCATTTTTTGTATCATTTTTGTATCATTAATAATAGCCTGATCATTGCTGGGAAATTTGTACTTACAACCTGTTAACAACAGTACTCTTCTCATGAAACTGAACAAACTTAATTTCGGCCACGACACTATCAAGTGGTAGCAAAGCTACCTAGAGAATAAAACATTCCTTGGTCTATTCTCTTATCATTGCTTGGTACCATAAAAACTTAACTGCTACAAGATTCACTTCTGGGTGCCATTCAGTTTTCATTATTTATTTATGATCTTACAGATGACCTCCCATCCCTTGATGCCATCCTTTATGAATATGACATCCTTCTATTACAAGCCAGTAAATTCCCCTCTGATAGCTAGTACAAACTGTAACAGTCATTCTTTAAGCTGTGCAACTGGGCTGATTGAAATCAACTCCTAATTAACCACAAAAATAATCTTATGCTATTTGCAATGTCTCAAAGACTCCCTGATTTACCTTGTATTAATATCATTGATAACTACAAAAAAATCATTCCTCTTGTTTCTGAAAACAAATACCTAGGACTTAACCTTGATCCTTCATAACTTTTCCAAATCATATAGACAAAATAACTAGCCGTGCTATATCAACTTAAACTATGGTATAGAATCTTTCATTTACTCTTCCATCACTTTTCCCTAGATAAAAAAATGTTCTTCTCCCTAAATTGGAATATGTCTTTCCTCTGATTACCTTGTTTACTCAGCACAAAATTTCCAAAGACTTCAGATAACAGAAAATATAATTTGCTGATTTGTCCTTCTTGCCAATGACAAACCTTACAATTGTAACCTCCTTCAGCATCTAAAATGTCTTCTAGCCACTGAAAGTTCAACTTATCTCCCAGATACTCTTATTCACAAAATACTAATTCATGGCTATCGCATACCTTTGAGATGTAAACTACCAATCCAAGGCCAGGATTAATCAAGAACCCAGGAGAAAGCTATCACATCAAGCAGACATGCAAACAAAGCAGCTACTGGAGAAACTGCCTTTTCCTGACTTGGCATGACATTATTGAGCAGACTGCTACTCGAATTAAGGGGCCTGATGCCTCTCACCAAATTCAAAAAGACCTTCTCTGAACACTTGCACAGGGAAAGTGGGTATAAGTGCTTTAGGGTAATAGTTAATCACAGCATTTGCTATCAAATGACATATCACCTATAGCAAAACAGTTACTGCAAAATGTGGAATTCTAACACCATGCTTCCTCCAGCATGGTTGTCTTTTTTCTGCTTTTTATTCTAAATGCTATCCTACTTGTTTGCTGAAATGTTAAAATTCTAAATGGACTCTGTGTATATACTGAAATAGTGTAAAAAACATTGTTTTTTACTGTTAACTATATCTTTGTAATGTTTCTATTACAGAAGACTCTGTAACAAGTGTAAGGATCTGCAACATGCATACGATCATTCCAAGACACTTTAAAATGTTTGATTTACTATTTGTTGTTATATATTGTATGCTTCATGATTATTCACATTGTTTGCTTTTAGTTCCGTACTTTTGGGTTGTGGATGAAGAGGGCCTTTGCACTGGTCACCTACCAGGTTACCAAATAGTAAATTACAAAAAAAAAAAAACTAACAGAATAATCTGAAAAAGAAAAGGAACAAAATTGCATGTTAGAATATAGCAAAAAGCTGAAGAAATACCTGGAATGTACAGTTGGCAGAACGTTGGCTGTTGGCATTGTAAAACACATTTGAATGAGTGTCCTTCTCATTACTAATGTATTTGGATAAGGTTTTGATTTAAGATAGTTTAATTTTAGTAGTCCACCAGTCTTGACACTAGTTTTGGGCTTTGAAGTTTTAAGATTTGATTCACTTCCTTTGCTTCTGCTGCTGTGTTTGTACTGTGATCTAACCTCTCAGCTCTATTAAACTCCATTTTACTTCTTATTTGCATTTTGCTGAGGTTTATTTTTGAGAGTACTTCTTGTTTTGGTGGTGGAGTTATTGACTAGATGAATAAGGAGATCAGTGAAAAAGATAGGAGAGAAATGCTTCAGTACTTTTGCAGCTGAGGGCTGTTCAATATTAGATTATTATTAGCTTCATGGGTGAAATGTAATTACTGTGTATTGAACAGTACCTTGACTGCTGCAGTATTTAAACATGTAATGCTAAGTTGGTGTTCTGTGGAGACATACACATTTGTGAGTGTTTTACCAGCATACTTCTTTTCAACAGTGTCATCTTGTGACATGTTCTACAAGTGTCATGCACATTTCTAATTGATAGCATCATCTTGAAGTTTGATGTCAACTATAATGCCTTGGTTTTTGTTTAGATTTTTTTTCTTTTGTGGTGTTTGTCACCTTTCCATGTAATGAGCAGCTGAAGCAGATATTTACTGCCTTCTGTTAAGATCAGCAACTGACCTATCCTGGTTGAGCTTGTTGCCAATAAAACTCAGTGCATTTTTTATTTGTTTTGTGCAAATGCTTATCTTTTGCAGAACCTATTTATTGAGCTTCTTTGTGTAGTCAGTCTGTTAAGGAGGACATTGTTGTACCACCCTAAGATATACTTTTGGTAGTCATGGAGTAATCTGGTTACTCTAGCCTTTTGGTAAAACCATGTTTATTTCTGTGTGAGGTTATAGTTTGTTGGTTGTTTCTTCAGCATCTCGATTACTCTTGGCTTACATCAATACTTGTCTGCTTTTTAGGTAATCAACATGTAGTCTTACAGGTTTAGGGTTTTTTGGATGACACTGTTCATTCATTTCAACATTGCCAAATTCATAATTTGAGATGCTCTCTGCGTGACATTTTTAGCATTTTAGAATTTTGAAGTTTCAGCTAGTAACCACGCTATGGTCCCTTCAATATTTACACACTTTATTGAATCTGAAGTTACTTTGGCAGCCACATTCACATTTTGCAGTTTTAGTGGGTGAGCTTTTCACGTTACTCCTTCTCACTGAGGTTCTCTTTCCCTAGACAGCTCTTTCAGTTTTCTATTTTGTGGTCATTTGACTAGATTGTATGTCCAGACATGCTGTTTCCTGCATAGCCTAACCGCACATTTGATCGATCTTACTTTACTCTTATGATCTTTATACACTTGACCAGGTGAAATGCTTTTATTATAGTGTAGATATATTTTTAATCTGAGGTTTCTTGTTTCCTCTCATCTTCCCTCTAGCATTTTTGATACCAGTTGGTGCATATGTATTGGAAGAAGACTTAGGTTACATATTAAAAGTTGGGCTTTCCTGGGGTTATGAACATTGCAAGTTATCAGTTATAGATAGTATCTATTGTGGGGTGAAGCATGTTGTTGAAAGACACAGTACAATTCTTCATTATGTACCATGGATCTCTCTTTTTACCAGGAACAGGTAGGTGAAGGTCCTGCCCACATGTCCACAGGATGTCAAAGGCAGATGGAAAAATGAATGAGGAAAACACCACAGAAGTTGTACTGCCACAGACACATCCTATGCTGAAAGAAGAAGAAGAGAGGCCTACCACTGAAGAAGTAAGAACAGTCTTCAGGAAAATGAAGTCAGGGAAAGCAGCAGATTTAGATGAGGCAACAGCAGATATGATAAACATGCTGGGTGAGGTAGGGGAGAAATGGCTCCTGTGGGTACTCATAGCAGTATTTAGAGAAAGGCGTATCCCAGATGAATGGAGAATAAGCATACTCGTACCAGTGTACAACAACAAAGGGAATATCCAGAACTGTGGGCAAAACAGAAGTATCAAACTCCTGCCACATTGCAGGAAAGTTCTGGAGATGGTGATTGACAAATGAATATGCAGAGCGATAGAAGGTAAGATGGGAGATGAGCAGTTCAGAGTCAGATCAGAATACGGCATGACTGACCCAGTGTTTGCAGTGAAACAGATAGTTGAGAAAAGGCTACAAATGAGGAAAGAGTCCAATTTGGCATTCCTAGACTTGGAGAAAGCATATGACCAGGTCCAAAGAAAGCTGATTTGGACAGTCCAGTGCTGGTTCAAAGTCCCAGAAACATTAGTAGAATTAGTTCCGACTATGTACAAGGACCCAATGATTCAAGTACAAACAGTGTTCAGTCTAACAGAGGGGTTCCCAGTGGGAGTGAGTGTGCATCAGGAATCTGCTCTGAGCCCTCTGTTGTTCATACTGGTGATGGATTAGTGAACAAGTTGGAGGAGACAGATCAACAAAGTTGCTGTATGACAATGATGTGGCATTATAAGCAGACCTGAGCAAGAACTTCAGCAAAGGATAGGGGAATGGAATGCAAAACTGAAGGCAGATGGAATGATACTGAGTACAGATAAGACAGTGGTAATTGCAACAAATGGGGGAAATCAGAAGAAGCTGAGAATTGAGATAGAAGGGAAGATAGCGGAACAAGTTAACAGCTTCAAGTATATGGGAGGGGTGGTTGAAGAAAAGGGAAGTCCGAATGAAGAGGTGAAAGCTAGAATCAGAGGGGCTTCAGCCAACTGGCACAGAGTGTCAGGTATAGTATATGACAGAAGAATGCCAAAGAAGCTGAAAAGTAAAGTGTACAAAGCAGTGATGTGACCAGTACTACTGTATGGTACAGACACCTGAGCAGTAAAGGCAGAGCAGATAAGGAAGTAAGAGATGATGGAAATTAAGAACTTGAGATGGATGGTAGGATACATACTGTAGGACAGGTGAATAAATGAAGACATAACAGCAGAAGCTAAAGTAGCTCCAATTTCAGAAACGATCAAAGAGAACAGATTACAGTGGTTTGGGCACATATGCAGAAAAGCAAGAGACAGTCTGTTGAACAAGATTTAGGACAGACAGGAAGATGGCAAGAGGAAACGAAGGCATCCAGCAAAAAGATGGATGGATTGTGTTAGAGAAGATCTGCGACAGTTAGTCATGAGTGTCGAAGAAGGAAGGAATGTGGCACTGAATCGAGAGAGATGACAACAGGTAGCACGACAACCTGACCACATGAACAAAATGAGAAAAGGGAGTTGATGATGATGAGGTAAGCGAGGAGACCTATTTTTTGTAACGCTTTTTTTTTGGATCAGGTAAGCCCAATGGACAACAACAGACGCTGTCCTGTTTTTAGGACAACAAAGAAGCAGTAGCTGGTTACGTGACTTGCTCAGAGTTGTACAGTAGGCCAATGAAGGTGGAATGTGTCGAACCTTGTATCCTACATGTAGGAAGCAGTTCGTTAACAACTCAGAGTTTTAGCCCTTTACGCTAATGGTTAAGTCTTTCAGAATTAGTTATTATATAACATACCATAGGATGTTGATCTGGTATTTATTACCAAATTCTGGCATGGTGTCAACTTTGGCCTATTCTTGTTATCATGGCTTCTGGGTTTCTGGTTCTAAAGTAGTGCATGCTGGGTAAATTGGAAGATGTGATTTCTACATGCTACTGCACCTCCATTGGACTGAATGTGGTTTAGGTGGGGATGCAAACTCATTCAAGCATATCCTTTCAGATGGAAGAATTCTGTGTGCTTCCTTATCTATTATCCACCAAGTATTTTGCACAAGACAGCACAGCAAGAGGTTCTCCGGCTCGGGTGCCTTCTCTGGCTTGTCTGCAGCGGTCTCCCTGTCCTGGCGTGGGGGTTTCCCGGGTGCTCCGGTTTCCTCCCACATCCCATAAATTGGCCTAGTGTGTGTGTGTGAGTGTGCCTTCTGTGGAGGGTTGGGTGGGCTGGCAACTCGACACCGTAAAACTCCACTGCCATTCAATGTGCGGACAGGTGATCCGCTGTGGCGACCCCTAACCGGGAAAAAGCCGAAAGAAGAAGAAAGAAGATTACAACAATGTTCCTATACGAGTTTATTGACATCTTCAGGTCCTCTGATGACATCATCATGAAGATTAATTTGGGGTGACCTCATAATTTGAGTGGATCAAAAGTCACTAGCTGTTTTAAATATATATATATATTAAAATAATCCCTTTGTATGATGAGATGATTCAGGTTTGCTATCATAGTTACTAGACATGCAGTCCAAGAGACCATAAAGGAGCTTAGTCCAAATTCCCTATTGCTCCATAGCATTGTCTGGTTAAATGACTAGCTCACAGCTGCCCAGTAGACAAATGAAAGTGGAAAGAATCAGACTCTGCATCCTTGGCACAAGAAGCAGCTCATTAACACGTCAGAGTTTTAGTCCTATGCACTAACTGACACATTTGTATATTACATACAGATATGCTGGTCTTAGTGTTCCAGCTTGGTGTTATATTTAGTGAGTTGATGGTGGAACTTGATAAAACTTGTCATATGGTTTGACCACAACCATATTTGTCTTTTTTGGAGTTATACCTGGAGTAGTACCATTGAACAAGGGTAAGATGGTGTGTAGAAATCTGAGTTATGTTACATTTGATTAAATGATTTGCCCATTAAATCAACATTTGTATGAGTTCACCTACAGCTCTCCTTCATGGGAGAAATGTGTATGCACCTCTGGTTATTTTGCCAGTAATTTGACTTCCAACAGCAGTTTATTGTAATGCTTATTATTAAGCACTTTACAAAACAATTGTGTCAAACAGTACAGCAATTATAATGACTAATTAAAGAACTATGTAAATATGTAAAGTTGTGTAAAAAAAACAAATCCTTATGTGCAACATGACTGTACTTAAAGGGAAAAATAACAATTATATGTCCCTTCCCCATGTGTCAGATGTTATGTACAGGACAAAAATATCTACAGCACTGGCCTTGGAGACATTCAATTTGTTTAAAAAAGGGCATTGTACAAATTTTATTTTGTGATGCCACATATATATTTATAAATTTTCTTTCAACATGATTTTTTTTCATTTTGACAGTATATAAACATCAACATATCTGGAATAAAGCCACATAAACAATCCCCTTCAAGTCACAATTGTAATACATTTTGCTCTCAAATTCTCCACTTTTCATATGGCTTATATATGGGCCCCTCCAGGATACGTTTACACTGATTAAACTGCCTGCATAATTGAAATGCACCTATCATCCCTCTTTGTTATTAATAACATTATCAGACCTTTCCAATATATTCTTAAAACTGTTATCTATTTTAAAAATGATTCTTGTTTTTTATCCCAACTAAACTTAACTGCTAACTAATGTTATCGGCACTGGTGCAAAAAACAAATCTAATTATTTTCAAGAATGTTCCAAATTGTCCCCAAATCAATACTAAGTTCTTAATTAGTGGCTTACCACTACCTAGTATAAGGATGGTTATTCCTCCATTATTTTAATGCTCAATTCACACATAAGGTTATTTTCCATAGTAGTAGTATAACTTTTCCTAAACAAAATGTTGCTAAGTTTAATTGTCTTACAATTTAGGATCAGTTGTGTGACATTACCAAGTCTTCATGTTATCATCTGAGGAATATCTTGCAGATTACCAAGTCTTCATTTTATCATCTAAGGAATATCTTCCAGATTACCAAATCTTCAGGTTATCATCTGAAGATCTTCCAGGTTAAGGACCTTATTCTTTCAGTAGATTTACTTATTCTGCTGCATGCCTTAGTGTCTCCATGACTGGATTACTGTGATGATCTACACCTGGACATATTGAACTTTGAGCATAACCATCTGCAAATGGTTCAGAATTTTGTATGTTGGTTATTTATTTGGGCATATTGATTCCAATATGTTATGATGATGCTGTGGAGTATGCACTGGCTGCCAGAATATTTACATATAGGTTAGAAGTTCTTGTTCTTATGTATGCTAACCTATACTACATGGGTCACCCTTCTAAAGGAAATGTTTAAACTGTTATTGACCTGCTTGTACCCTGCATTTTACCACCGTTGAGCTCCTCAAAATTCCAGGAGTTCAGCTAGATTCACCCAGTAAGAGTACTCTTGCTCTCAGTTGCCCATTTCTCTAGAACCTCTGATGAAGGCGGCTGAGGACAGCCTCTACCTTCAATGGTTTTAATAAACTTTGAGAGGATTTATGTCTACATACACTGAGCCGAGTGGAGTAGGGGCATTGACTACAACTCTGATCTAAGATATATAACAATAAGTATCCTGTTTTTTTTTTTCTTATTTTTACTAGTTTTTGCTTCTAGCAATTTATATATAGCACTTTTTATTGCCTGCTGCATATGTTTTACTACATTTTATTGCTAATAACTAATCTGGATGGTTAAACTAAAATTGTCTGCCTTACAGGGCCTGATAAATAAGGTTTTTACTGTCACACTGTTTGTAAAGCTTTTTAGCTAGATTCACTATGTGAAAGGTATTAACAGGAACATTTTTGTACTTGTTAAGCACCAATTTGTTTGTTCTGATTTCCTGCCAAGGAGTGTATCATATAACTGATTTGTTTGCAGTTAAAAGCATTCTGTAGAATCTTCGGGCTCCGTATCTGTTTAAAACTTTCATTTTGTGGCTCACTGCTGTTCTTCTGCTGTGATAAACATTTCTGTGGTGTTTAGTGCCTAAAAGAGTGTAGGCTAGTAGCTTTAGTATTGTCCCAATTCAGATTTGCTGTCTCTGGGCCAGTTTGTTTTTGCAGTGGTTGTTATGAGCACATGACCAGGCCGTCTTGAATTAGCACAAGCATTTCTTTACCTTCGTGGCAGGATTGTGTTGATTGGCTGCTGGCTGGTGGAGGCCGGATGGTCTAGGCTTGGAGTAAGCACTCATTGGTTCATTTGAGCTTTTTTTAAAGTTTAAGATTGTATCTTCTGGTATTTAAGCCCTAACTTTGAATGGATTTCTGTCTACACACCCTGAGCCAAGTGGAAGAGGGGCACTGACTACAACTCTGATCTGAGATATATATACCAAAAAAAAATCCAGGTTTTTTTTGCTTATTTTTACTAGTTATTACTTCTAGCAGTTTGTATATAACACTTTTTATTGCCTGCTGCATACTTTTTGCTGTATTTTATTGCTATTAACTAATCTGCATGGTTAAACTAAAACTGTCTGCCTTACAGGGCCTGATAAATAATGGGCAGGATTCACGAAGCCTCCGTGTAAGAGATACAAGGCTTACACGGAGGCTGCAGTTAAACGGTGTGATGTCAGCATGTCATGCATATGCATGAGGGCATGCTGAATCACACCAAAGGCTAACACGGTCCGTGGAAGACAGTAGGGGGCGTGTCCGTAGGCCGAGCCCTGCAAGCGGACACACCCCCAGAAGAGTAAAAGTGCCCAAAGTAAACACCCACGACAGAGTACATGGAAATGTGAATAAACACAACACAACACATGCCCCCACAGACTATGAACATAAAATGATATAAATAAACATGTTATATTTTGTTTTAACTGTAAAGATGTTTGCCCGTGAGTGCGCTCGTTTGCGCAGGCGTGCCCGAAGCTCAGCCACAGTTAGCAGTAAGTGGAAAAGCATATAAGAACTAACTATGCAAAGTAAGCCAAAAAGCAATAGCGTAGTGGTAGAGACGTCGGCTGAAGAACAGGTAGTCATGGTTCGAGCCCCCACAACATCAATTTTTATTTTTAGTGAAATAAGCACGAAACAAGTCCCGGACATATATGTACACATATAAAATTATATTGTATGTAAAATGTAATGAAATAGGCCATTTAATTTGAAAAAATGTGAGATAACAAAAGAATAAAAAATGCCAGATGTGCCTATAGCTGAGTTACAGTTTAACAAGGTGAGTGCATCTGCCCGTAGGTGAGCAGTGGTTTAACAGATGTAAAATGAGTGCCCGAAGGTGAGCAGTGGTTTAACACACTGAAACTGTGTGCCCCTAGCTGAGCTGAGCGTAATATGCGTGCTGACAGCCAAATGAAGCGTAAATCAGCGTAACCCGTTTGCGCGGAGCCGCCAACAAGCTGACGGACGGGCAACGTTTAGCAAGCTGTAACAAAACTGCCTTTACACAGACACACCCCCTAGCCTGTCTAGACAGTCATAAAATATAAAAAGCAGTGGCCAGGTTCGAACCCAGGATACCATGCACCATAGTCAAGGTACTGAACCACTAAGCCATGACAGCTGTATTTAGAAATGCAGTAATAGCAAATATATAGGAATGAATAGAAAGTGGAGCATGACAAAGCTTTTGTGAAGCTGATACAATTCCATAATGGCCAATCACAGATAAGTGTGGGAAAAACGGCATATATAAGCCCCATAGGCGGGAATACACAGCATAAACGATTGTAGAACTAACTTGCAGCCAGAATGTCAGGAGTAGGTGAGGGTAGTTGCTTTCGAGCACAGAGGTGGGGCGTTGAGGAGTCCAGATATATGGTCTGGCTCCTAGTCCACAATCATGAGGCCCAACTCATGCAGGGCCAGGTCCTGTGGGGAGCATATAGGGCTGAGGCATGGGACCGGTTGGCTCATGATCTCACCAGTGCCACAGGGATTCCCAGGACTGGTGAGCAGGTCCGTCACCACCATGCGGACCTGAAGAGACGGAAGCAGGACCAATTGAACCTTTGGATCCAGGAGGCCCGGCAAATGCCCAATGCCCCACTACTGAGTAAGTTACATTTAATTATGTATGTAAGAAATTAAACTAGCTGATATTATGGAGATGTGTATTCCAATATTACTTCATTTATATTACAGCTGCAGGTGTCTGTTCTGCAAACCGCAGTGCCTATGGCGATAGGCTGGTGCGGTTGCGCCACCAGGCAGGTCAGTAATCCTCTCCCAGTAACTGTAAAGAAATATAAAAGTATGACAGTTAGCAAAAGAGTGCAGTGTAGTCACTAAGTAATAAAATGTGCAAGTAACAGTGTAAGAGTGTTTGCAAGCATTGCTTGATTACAAAAGTGTGTTGCAGTCTGTAATCCAAACAGAAAAATGAAAATGTCTGAAATAAAGTCTGAAATAAAGATGCCCCACCAGTAATATAATAGTACACAACCTGCAGCAAGCTGACAAGTACAGCTGCAGAAGATGAGCAAAGCACATGTGTGAAATATATCCCTGTTGAAATACTGAAACATGACAGAAGTGAGACTGCTGGAAAGGATTGTAATAACTACAGGTAAAACATGTCAATAAAGCCTAGAAGTAAGTACCATCCTGAATAGTAAAAGTAAAACAAGTGAGAGAGTGTGAGAAAGAGTTATGAATCCACCAATAAAGTAGTAATAACCCCTGAATAAAGTATACTGCAGTCAGTACAGAATGAAATGAATGTGACAAGCAGAACCAAACTGCGAAATGTGTTCAAAATGTTGCTGCAGCTGGAATGTGTATCCCAAAATCTGGATATGTTGCTCTCAGTCTGCAATATGCAGATAGTATGATTGTCTGAAATACCAAACATCCACAGTTATCTATAGCTATATAAAGCAAATGTAGCAGGATGATGTAGCTGAACAAAGCCAGATATGAACATGTATGAATAACAATAAAATATATATTGATGTAGCAGTAACAGTCCTATCACCAACTTGAAGTAGTTATCACATAGGAAACTGTAGGTAGAACAGTAGTGTGTATATATCTGCAGCTATTAGAAATGTACAGCATATGTATTGGTATATGAAGGTGTTAATTATATTTTCTTCACCCTACCCTATAACCACATATAATCCATTCCACATGAAATTGGTATGTGCAATCACAATTAACACCCCTGGACATTTGTCCTGTTGGGTCATACATATTTGCATGTACGTTGATGCATCTGCTCTGTTCATTCATCCAAACCTGATGGCCTGTTGCCATCAATCAACCCTGCATGTTGTTGGACTGTGTATTGCTGTTCAAATTATGCATGTGTTATGCTCGCTGCTCAATGGTGTGAATATCTGGGTGTTTGGTTAATGGGAATACTAATGCATGCTGTTACAACTAATTGCGAATGGTATTGTATGTTACTAACCCAAACTGTCATGACATAATGCAAAACATAGGACTACAGGGAAGGCGGGTACCAGTGGACCCACCTCTCCCACCTCAGCTGGCGAGTGCACCTGGCACTAGTGCCCAGTCTGGACCCTCCTCCGGTGGCCCTGTGCCTCCTGTGGGTGGAAGCGCTGCAGGGGATGGGGCCCATCCCCCCTCTGCAAGTGTGGCCGGAGGAGAACCACCACTCACCCTCCGTAGCGTCCGGACTGTGGTGCGTAGGGAGATCCGGGACTCTGTTCTTGGGCCCCTATGCCAGCTTGAGGCACAGGTGGCACAACTTACAGGCATGCCTGTTGCCCGGCCTACACAGCCCCCAGCACAGCCCCATCCTGGGCAGTGAAGGAACAGTGGCAACTGCCCATGGGTGGGGATATCAGTTCCACTGTTGCCATCTGTAGGATCATGGGCTCTGTATATCCAAACATCCATCCCTGTCAATTGTGTAACCCCCCACACTTGTCATACACCGCCCCTGTATACGTCTTGTTTGTTTTGTCTGTTGACCTACCCAACCTACCTCCCCAGCTATACCGACTTCCCTTACCTGACATACCACTCTCACCTGAAAAAAAAAAAAAAAAAAGGGCACTCTGTACCCACAAAAAAATTACGCCCCATACATAGCTGCCCATGCCACACACATGTCTGCTGGACATGGAAACTATCAATTACAATTGGCTGTACAAGTATTATTGTTGTCCTGACACCTCTCTCAGGGGTGGAAGGTTTCAAATGTCACACCAAATTACAAATATATGCACAGCTGTTGCTGATGAAGAAATGGGCAGCTATGGGCCTTACCTACATCCCTCCTGCAAAACCCAAGCTTGTTTCCCTACTGTCTTACCCTCTTTGTGACCCCTTTTTCACCACTTTCCTGTCTCCCCATTTTCATTTCTTTCAAAGAAAATAGCGCGGGTGTGCGCCAGAGTAAGCACTGTTAAGCGGTTGTAAGCGGGTGTGCGCAGAGCTGAATGCCAGTGCGCATGCGGGAGATCCACGCAAACCAGCGCTAACCCGGTTACAATTGGTTAAAAGTGCCTTAGTCACTTTGATTGACCGGGCCTGTAGTCAGTTCAAAAGCAAAATAAAATCCCACTGTCAGTCCCGAACCCAGGACCTTGGAAACAGTAGTCTGCATGACTTACCACTAAGCCATGACTGCTATACAAGAACATTGTGCTACAATAAATATATCATGTAATAGTAGGAATTAATGTAAAGGGAATATTGGATGTGTAGTACACAACGCATGTCATGTATATTTACTGTCAAATCTAGTGGATTTCTATAATAGTAGTGTGTGAACAGAAACAGCCATGCTAGTTGGTAGCTAGTAGGTAATAATGTCAGTTATTATACATATATAAATGTATGTATATATATATATATATATATATATATATATATATATATATATATATATATATATAGTTGTAGGTGTCAGTGTACATACACACTTAGTACAGGAAACAGAAGAGATGAATGGAGAAATGTGAATCTACAACACAGCCTGAATCATGAGAGAGTTACTAACCTTTACACTCACAGAACAGTGTCCACAGCATACCAGCATGGTCCCCGCCTTTACAATCTGAAAGGGCAACGCCTATCTCACATACCCTTTTATAGCACTGTCCTGAAATCACAGTGAGAACTGCAATCAGTACACAACTGGCTGCATGCAATTAGCAAATGCTGGCTTACAATTGGTGCAGAGGCCATCACATGGACTTATGCAGATACCTACAAAAGCATCCTGTACTCCCACTCCACACATGCAATACTTTCATTGCACCGTCTGGAGGCAGAGAGAGAGAGAGAGAGAGAAAGAAAAAAAAAAAAAATAAGAACACAAACAAAAACACACGTAAGACAAACTAAGTTGAAGCTGTCATCAGTGTCAGCATCAAGCTGGGCTAGCAGCAGCAGGAAGCTATAGTAACTGTAACGCAACCAGCTGTGACAAACACAGGTAATGTAAAGTAACACGTTAATAGACTACATACTGTGAGCCCTCCATATGTGTCATTGGTCTGTATCTATAGGTATGTTTATGTGATAAGTTGTATGCACGTATTTTCACCCAAAGGGGATGACTATACATTACATGTCATTCAGTGTTAGACCATGATTCTGGCACCAGTTGTCCGTTTCAGTGAGGCCTGTCTGTAGGATGTGTGTGTCAGCTGGTGTAACGACTATGGCGCTTAGTTCGCAGTCATCTGGGAACTTTGTCATCCACAACCTGCACATGTTTGCTTTCACATCTGAGAAGTAAATGCCAAACAAGAGGGGTCCTAGGACAGAGCCCTGTGGGATACCACATGTGACTGGCTTTGAGTCTGACATGGCTCCCACAATATTGATATTATGGATTATGTAGTTCAACCAGTGTGCAACCCATCATGTGACATATGTAGTAACATGTAAGCTGATGAGCTTGGCTATGATGCCTGAGTGGAGTACTGTTTTGAAGGCCTTAGGCAAGTCCAGGTAGGCTGTATGGACTGCTTTGCCCTCATCAATGGCTGTAGTGACTGTTTTGAAAATGTCAACCAGGTTCAAAAGGCAGGATCAGCCCATCACAAAGGCAAACTGGGTGAGATCAAGTGTCTGTAGGTACCCAATATCGCTGTATATGCTTCCCATAATGAATCATTCCATAGCTTTGCAGACCAGGCTGGTTAAGCTTATGGGGCGGTAGTTCCCAGGGTCAGTAGAGGTGCCTCCTTAGTGGAGTGGCACCACTGTTGCTGTATGCCAGTGTTCAGGTACATATCCCGTAGTACAGCCAAAGTTAAATATCAGTCTTATATGCGGTTGTATCTCCTCTTGGAGTTCACGTAGCACACATCCAGGGATACCAGCAGGTCACATTGATGCTGTGTGTTCTGCTTTGCTGAGGGCGGCCCTCACCTGGACATCTGAGATGATAGGGAGGTTACATTCAGCTGTGATAAGTATTTCTAAGTGTGGGGGAGAGGGAGGGAGGATATTTGCACTGAACCTGTCTGCCAGAATGTTGCCAATTTCTGTGGGTTCAGTGAATGTTAAGTAGGTGTGTAGTAACTCAGAGCATATCTGAGGCTTATGGTCCATATGTCTAACATAACTGAAGAAGGCCTTATAGTTATCTATAGTGTCCGTGGCCATTTCCCTCTCAGAGTTGGCCGTGGATGTTGTTATGAGAGACCGTAGCTTATTACCAGTGCTGACCACAGATGCCTTCCCTTTATGTGAATCTGCTCAGTCCTGCAGTAGCCTCCTTCTATCGTTATACAATTTGCCTTTGGCTGGGGTCCACCAGACAGGATGCTTAACCTTTGTGCATAGGGTCTGGGTTAGAAATGTGTGTGCATGTTCCATGCATTCTTTGGGATGTCCGTGGGAAGCATTCGCAAAGGGGTCAGCATTGTGGGTTGTGGCTTCCACTGGCCCAGTGGGCTGCATGGATACCATGTCAGTCCTAACAAGTGAAAATATGTCTATACACATATATATCAAAGTAGTCTACTGTGCTGGTGGTGGTGGTGGGATATGTATATCCAGGCTGATTAATTTGTGTCCAGATCACACTAGTGGATGGCGTTCCACATACAGTACCTTGGTATGAACCCCCAGAGTGAGTTTGTGCATTGGACTTGTCTCAGTGTGCTGACCGATGGGGCTTGGTACTATCTATGTTGTATGGAATGTGGTAGGTATTGTTGCACAGGTGTTGGCTGAGCACTGATATCTGGCCATGTACATGTGTATCCACCAAGAGACACACACGTGCTACATATGGGTGTAGTAGTATATCACTACAGTTGAGTATCATGTATAGTATGTGTGCCATATATTGCTGACATAGTTTGCTGATATCCTGTTTGTGTTCTCTTTCAGGGACATGGCGCGTCAGCAAAATCCTGCCTACTCTGCTGCAGAAGATGAAGAGATACACCAGAGCCTGGTGCAGGATTATGACATACTGTTTTCTGCACCAGCCAGAATCAGCAGGAGAGGGCTGCACTGTGGCAAGACCTTGTCCGTAGGGTAAATGACATTGGCACGCATAATAGGACATATGAGCAGGTACGATATCACTGCAGTGATTTAATCAGAAATGTCCGTCAGCGTGTGTTGGATAGCCACAGGCAACAAGTTGCCACAGGAGGTAGGGTGGCCACATCCCCCTCACCAGACTGGAGGGGCTACTCCTAAGTGTTGTGGCTCCAGCCCAGGAACATCAACAGCAACACACCTGCATTATGATGGAGGCTGGATCCACACAGCAACACAACATGGAGCATGCAGGTAATATGCCATATGTACACTTGACTGTTCTGTACACTGTTAGTTTATGCATGTGTAAGGTGTGTCCTTGGTATGTAGCTGTCAACATAGTATGTAATTGTGCAGGTGTGATATTCCCAATATCAACAGCTGACATGTGAAAGGCAACTGGTGTACTACTGCACTGTATCATATGCAGTATCAATGGCACAGTTGTGCCCACTGACATTAATCCCCTGATTTCTGCAGGTCCCTCCGGTGTTACAGCAAGGCAGCCCATCCATGCTGGTGAGTGTGTTTTAACAATACCTATAACAGTCCTGATAGTGCTAGTAATAATAGTGTAACTCAGTAGTGCTCTGTGTGTATACTGCGGGGTGTGCATGTGTGTATGTGTGCCTGTGTCCACGTGTGCATGTGTGCATGTGTGCCTGTGTCCATGTGTGCATGTGTGCATGTGTGCATGTGTGCCTGTGTCCATGTGTGCATGTGTCCATGTGTGCATGTGTCCACGTGTGCACGTGTCCACATGTGCATGTGTGCATGTTGCATGTGTGCCTGTGTCCACATGTGCATGTGTGCATGTGTGCATGTGGGCATGTGTGCCTGTGTCCACATGTGCATGTGTGCATGTGTCCACGTGTGCATGTGTGCATGTGTGCATTAGTGCATCACTGGTAACATTGTGTAGACATTGTAAACTGTGTTTCCTGTCTTCCTCCCACAGGTTCTGGTGCTGCTCTGGTGTCCTGCAGCAGGGAACCTGAATCTGGTGCCACAGGTACTGATAATGATGATATCTGTGTAATGGCACAGGAAGGTGTGTCAGGGTCCATCATTGGTCAGCCAATTGACAGTACACAGCTGTCAACCCCATCATTGCGCACAGTCATCCTGCCAGTACATCCTATGTCACCATTGTCCCTAGGTGATGGACAGGATACAGTGGGCATTGACCAGGGTAATGTGGTATCTGTGGCACATGCTTCCCCACACAGCAGCCATGGGCAGGGTCCTGAGATGGTACCACACAGACAGTTGCCGATGGGTTCTTGTGGGAGCATCTGTGGGCATACTGCCTCTGGTAGACGTGCCCAAAGAGGTCTGTCAACCTCAGCTATGTTTCGGGCTGTCATGCAGGCACAGTCGCGTATGGAAAGGTACACCAGACAGGGTCTGAGGGAGCTGAGAGCGTGTCGCACATCCATGACTGACAGTATGCGTGACATTGCGGATGCTATCCGTAATTTCACCGATGTCATAGACAGACGTTGTGGGGACATATTACAGCAGTTCCACAACCACATGTCTATGAGCCAGGGCAATGGTGGATGGTTGCGGCGTCGACGTGGCCGTATGCCAGCAACAGCAGCAGCTGGCAGTTGGCGCGGACAACAACAGGTCCCCGGATGCCCCCATAGTGCCAGCAGCAGCCCCAGCAATGCTGGGTCTGTGCTGTCATCAGACCGTCCCAGGAGACCACGTGCACGTGGCTCTGGACAGTCCCAACAGGGACCTGTGTCCAGTCAACACACTCCCACTTCTGATGACAGTACCCAGTCTGGCTTAGTACCGGATACAGTCCGTAGCACCCCTGCCAGGCACAGGTACCGTGCCCATGCCCACAGACACTGATCTGTATGACCTGCCAGGTGCAGTCTGTGGCTGTCCACAAACTCCAGTATATGGCAGCCATGAGGTGGAACTGTGTGCATGCATACACACATGTGAAATGATAACACCTAGGGCTACCACATACACACACACACTGCACCAACAGTGCCCCACCCTGTACTGCTGTCCCTCACCAACACACATACATGTCAATTGATGGTATCAGTGGCAGACTCAGGCATACCTAATTCACACCCTGTGCATATGATGAAACTGTGCCACCTCTTGCAATCTCCAACATCAGTGCAGGAACAGGTAAACACATTGCTGATGCACAGGGTGACTACATAGAAGTGTATTACTAGTATCATGTTGGTAACAGTACAGTGTGCTGATATGACTGTGTGTATATCCTGATGCAGTAACTGTATGACTGTCCTGAATTGTTATCTACACCCATAGTAAGTACCATAGTGTAACAGCTGCACATTATTGCATACCGGTGGTAAGGATGTCAACAGATAGCCACATACATAGGTAGCACAGGGGAGAAGCTAATGCAAGTAGTGATACGCAATGATGGACATGTACAGTAATGGTGGCATGTTGCCCACAATGACTATGCAATGTGGATGTTTGCGCATGTTGATATGTGTGCAGTACCAATTTAATACAAATTACAATTAAATATGACATAATATCAGTTCTACCATGGACATCTGAGCTGTGCATTCCTGGGTACATGTTGATAGTGCCTGCATATTTGCACTGTTACCTACTGGAAGTGTTACCACTTCTTTGTTGTACAATGGACTACTTCCAGCCCTGCTTACTGTAGCTTTGTTTGCATGCATGTTTGCTTGAGGTTCCCTGGAACACCGATTCCACCTGCAATGCAGAGTTACAGAGCTTTTGTGGATTCATAGTGACATCTGTATAGCGTACTATACGTATGTCAATTTTCCACCTGACAGAACGTAACTGTCTGTCCTGTTCGCATGTACGTTGCCTGTGACACATTGCATATGACTTACCTGGTATTTACCCACATGTGCAGTCATATATGCCAGTGCTATGAAATCAGTAGCAGTACACCCACACATACTCGCCTTCAGTATGTTGTTCCCCATTGGCCCTATGTGTTGGTAATCACCATGGCAATCACACTACTATGGTAGCATGTGCAAAGGTAACCTGTGAATCATCTCTATGGTCCAGTTGTGGTTTATGTGAGTCATGTGGCAATGTCACAGCTGCCACATGTATGCAGTCAACCCTCTCCCCTGGCCAGGAATGTACAACACATGTGTGGGATGCCACCACATAGCCAATCTGGGGACTGAGCACTCTGAACCCAGTACTGCCATACCCTGTCAGGTGGCATGACATACTACAGTGACTACAATACCAGTCTGACATAGACCTGCACTGACAGCAATCTGAACACACTGGGGCATACTTGGAGACTCAGAATAGCATCCTGCCTGAGCATCACACACCTCCGCAGCTGGCACACAGGCATACGTTAAGTCGGAACAGAGCACATGCCACACATGGCACACACATCCCGTGTGCCACACACTCACAGCCTGTAGAGCTACACAACACACCTGCTACAGATGTGTCAGGTACCTCTCTTGGCCGCTGCAGTGGGGTCCCGCTCAACAGACTGTACATGGTGAAGGTCACAGTGATATGCCCGTGGGCACTATGGTCCACCACAAAACACATGCACACAGGTCAGTCAGAGGCATGGACACATATGACTCAGTCATTGTCCATGCCACTATGGATGACCTAAGACATACCTCCCTGGACTACATGATAGGGAACATAGAAGGGCCCTCTCAGCATGTGGCACGGGCCAGTATGAGCCTGACCTTGGTTGCCATCATACCCTCACCAGGTATGCTACCACAATATGTAGGAAGGGTGTTCTATGTCTACATTCTGCTCAATCTACAATGTCATTCATAGGGTATCCAATGGCTGTCAACGTGTGCTTACATGCTAGGAAGCCACAATGATTTCGAGGGCAGCTTGCACGTGACACCCATGGGCCATTGTATATTGGCGAAGCCCCTTGATACACACATAGTGCCTTTTGCTGCAGGACACGGATTACATAGCCACCTCCGCGGGTATCACACGGGATAGGACACTAACAGTAATGCTACACAACACCAGCAGTGTACACCGCAAGATGCATGCACTGGACACTGTCCTCAGCATGGTAAACTGCAATATCTGTGCAGTACCAGATTCCTGATTCACGGCTCACAGGTGCAACCCATCACTGCCAGGTTATACCTCATACGATGCCTGTCGTCCCCTACACATGTAATACACATGAACAGGGGGGTGGTATCTCAAGGCACCACAGATACACACACCTCCAGGTTGTTGGCACAGCACAAAGCATCAGGGCCTATACATGAGCAGCTAACAGTGTGTTAGACTGCCTTCTGGTTCATAGCCTGGCACACACAACCCTCCCATGCACAGGAAACCCACCTGTCCCCCTAACAACACTGGCAATATGACAGTCTCTAGAAATGTCTTTATATGGCTGGACTGCATCCAGCCAAACATTGTGTGAGAGCATTACTGTAGCTACAACACACTAGCTGAAAGGTTCCCAGCATGTAGTCACTGAATTGCAGTGGAACAACATGTTACCACTCCCACAACAGGTGGGAACATGCAGCACCTGTTCATTGACTACATGTAGACTATATGGCCCAGACCATATGTGTATCCCCTGCTGTTGGGATTATACCATATACAACTCACACTGTATATACACATACCGCATGCGGCCCCTGCACAGTAAGACACAGTCATAATGTTATGCATTGCGAATACCATTTATCCACTTGAGGCACGTGTCAGACATGGTAACTACTGAAGGTCACAGGTATATATGTGTATGTGTCACACACATACATCATGTGTGCATTGCCATTGCTGGTTTAAGCAATGTCATGCATTGTTATGAACAACAACCCACACATGGTCATATTGTGTGACAACCACACATGGCAGTTGTGGGTTTCCAAAACATACCTATCTGTGCTCTGACAGTGGTAATAGACCCAGTAGCGGAGCGCACTATTGGCATTACTGGGCAATTAGCCCTGTTTGGCTGTACTGATAGTGTGGTGACATCACCTGTGTTTACTGGGGGAATATGCAGCATCTGGTGTATTGTAGTAGTTGCCAAAAGGAACTGTTCTCCCACACTTGCAATTACACACACCCTACTACCCCACCACACACACACACACACACACTTGCCATTTGCAGGAGTCATACCCCTACCTAACTATGTCACGACACGTGAGAGAGACACATTAGTGAAGCACACTAATCGGATTAGTAGGAGGTTCCTCTTCTCCGGCTGTACTTATAGGGTGCTGACATCATCAGTGTTTTGAAAGGGTAATGTGCATCATGTAGTGTGTTCTCCTGATTGCCAAGCACATGTCTTTCATACAGAATTGCACACACACAAATTCCCCTCACCAACACACACACCTTGCATTTGCAGGAATCAACCCCCTACCTAATTATGTTATGACACTTGAGAGAGACGCATTAACAGAGTGTGCTATTCGGATTACTGGGAGGTTTCCCTTCTCCAGCTGTACTTATAGGTTGCTGACATCATCAGTGTTTGGAAAGGGTAATGTTCATCATGTAGCGTGTTCTCCTAATTGCCAAAATGCACATATCTTTCATACAGACTTGCCAGCACACACACTCCCCAAATCCACACACTTGCCATTTGTAGGATTCAAACCCCTACCTAACTATGTTATGACACTCGAGACGGATGCATTAACAGAGCGCTCCATTCGTATTACTGGGAGGGTTTTCTTCTCCTGCTGTACTTATAGGGTGCTGACATCATCAGTGCTTAGAAAGAGGAATGTGCATCCTGTAGAGTGTTTTCTCAGTTGCCAAAAGACACATTTCCCTCACAAAGACTTGCACACACCCTAACCCCCCTCCACACACACTAGGCATTTGCAGGATTCAAACCCCTACTTAACTAAGTTATGACACTTGAGACGGACACATTAGCAGAGCGCACTATTCACATTACTGGGAGGTTTCTCTTCTCCTGCTGTACTTATAGGGTGCTGACATCATCAGTGCTTAGAAAGGGGAATGTGCATCCTGTAGAGTGTTTTCCCAGTTGCCAAAAGGCACATTTCCCTCACACAGACTTGCACACACACTAACCCTTCTCCACACACACTGGGCATTTT
>NC_056726.1:1932417551-1932595051 GCF_019279795.1 Protopterus annectens
TTTTGGAAAAAAGTACCGCGGCAGGGCTCAACCAGATGTATCCAAGCACCGGAACTGTGATTTCAGCATCCCAACACACGCTCTATGATTATTCTGGTTTTGCGTGTGCCTCATTATGGCGTTCTTGCCTGTGTGTGTGCATTTCTGATGGGAGTCATCATCCATGGCTCCAGTGCATAGCCAGCATCCCCACGAGGTGGCCTTGTGGGATGTCCCCTGGCGAATACCTGGTACAGCTGTGAGGCATGCCAGATATGGGAGTCGTGGTAGCTTCCAGGGCTGCCAGCACACACATCCATGATAATGCCCTGAGCATTGCACACGACCTGGCAATTGAAGGAGGGGAATCCCTTGCAGTTTATGTAGCGTCTACCCTGCTCCCCAGGTGGTGCCTTGATTTGTATGTGCGCATAGAGTCCATCGACCTAGTACCTCCGGGTATTGTTCCACATGGTGGAAGTGGTGCATATTGCTAGCCAAATCCTCCTGAGATCTGGGGAAGTATATATGCTCATTGGCATGTGGTAACATGGCATCCAGAAACTGGTGTAGTACCCTGGATGCTGATACCTGTGAGATGCCCATTATATCCCCAGTTTGCCTTTGAAAGGTACCTGTGGCCAGTATTTGCAAGCTTACACATACCTTTGTGTCCACTGGGATGGGTTCCCCTCTGTTGTTTCTTGTTCTCAGGCATGGCCGGCACAGCTCCACTATTTGCTGTAATGTGTCCCTATCCACCCTGTAACACTCTACTATCTCCAGGTCTTGTAGCCCCTGGTAGGTTACCCTTGGTCTGAACACTCTCCTTCTCCTCCGAGGCCTACGGTGGTTGTCGGCACCCTCCTCCACAACACCATCTGTCTCTAACACATGCTGATGGATCACAGCCACGGCAGCACCCAACATGTACATTTTAAAAGTTCCTTGTGTGTTTACACCTATGGTGTGGCATTTGGGAATACACGGCTGTGTGTTGTGTGCATTCACACTTTATACTATTGTGCTGTGCACCCAGTGATGTCATAGGGTGTGTCTGTATGGCCGTATCTGGGGGTTATCTTCTGTGTTTTACCGTTGGCACTACAACGCTGTTGCCTTTGGTGTTGCATTACTCTTGCCTGCCATGGATTACCTTTCGACCTTCCCTTACTATTTCTGCACGTTGCACCTACTATTTCCTGGCATGCATCCTGCAGAGCACTGTCATGTGTAGTTTCTGGGACATGGCATATCGTGCGTTGTGTGTGCCACCGCCGTTGTGCTGCCTGTCTGCTTTGCTCTGCTGTGTCAGGTCTTCAATCTTTGCAATCTGCTACCTCCCCTACTTTCTTTGCATTCATATGCCTCCCCTATCCTGTTTTGCAGGTTTCTGCATGCAGAGTTGTCAGCTGCCGATTGGCCTTCGTGGGTTGATTAGTGTTGATTGCTCATTATTACTCCAATTACACTTCTTCTGCATTTCCTCATATTCTTAACATCACCTTCCTGTTTCTGATGTTGTTTATGGGCAGCATCACATGACTGGGTTAAGGAACGTAGTCATACTCGTGCATATACACCTCTGCATGCATTGTGTGCTCTCAGCTCAACTATTGCCCCACACCTCGGTCCTGCAGCTGTGATGTGCGATGTACAGCCGAGATTTGCCGAGCTCCTATGTGCTTCCTCCTACGGTGGCACACCCTCTGCAGATGACATGTATTCCTCTGAGCCACTCCTCGGTGTATTACACGCCATTTGGTACAGCCCTACGTCGGTGGGGGTTTTGCGATTCAGTATTACTGCCTCATTTGCATGGCATTGTCTACTAATTCATAGTTATCACGCTCCAACACTGCCGCGTAGTCCTTGGCAACCCTTGCACGTGGTTGTGGCTTTCCATACATACCATGGTGTATTATGGCTGTGAAGCTGCTGTGTATTACGCTGCTGTTTTATAACATTGTCATATTATTTCATTGTTTTGCACCTTCCGCAAACATGTCCTGGGGTTCTGCTGTGAGTTGCTGTGGACATACCATTTATGTTATTTTTTACATGTTGTGCATGTTTTCTTTTGACATTCTCTGTGTATTTCGCCATTGGCATATGGTAACAGTGTGATACCTGAGTCTGACACTCTTCCGCTACTCCTATGCTATGTTTGGGAAAATGTAAACCTTTTTTTTTTGGTTTACATTGCCGTGGCCTTATGCTACGCCTGCGCCACTTCGTGGATCGCTATATGCCTTCATTTGCATGGTGCAACACCGCACATGGGGTGTTTAGCATACCTACGCCGGGGGGCGGCGCAGGTCTGGCGCACGCCGGTAGTGCACGTGGAATTGGATCGTACCTGAATCACTCGGCGGCCATATTTGGCGTTGTGACGCCTACGCTATGCGTGCGCCTGGTGCAAGGTTCATGAATCCCGGGGACTATCTTAAAGAGTTTTCTACAATGATTTATGATAGTTGTATATATACCTGTAACTTATAAGCAAAACGGTACTTTTAAGTGTGGTAAAAGCAATAGGTGTAGTTACATTTTTGAAGGACATAACCTGAGTTTGCAGACATTTAGTAAAGTCGTTGGTTCAAAAACATTTTATACTTGCAAATCAGACGAAGTTGTGTATGCAGCTTTGTTTTCCAGGTACCCAGCACTTTATATCGGTATGTGTATTAGATCATTGTGTAAAAGGGTTTACCATCAAAACTGCAAAATGCCAAACATAATCCGGTCATGTAAATAAATCACATTACCGATGTCCTGCATATTAATTAGCTCAGGATGTTGAATGTCATGCTGACAAATGTGAATTCGGCATTATTCGACATCCATTTCCTCTGCACCTTTTATAACAGTGTAGTAAGTATACACTTACTACCTCTTTTACAGCAGCATGAAAGTACTGCACAACACTAACATTCACGTTTATAGGTTAGTACTAGGCTAAATGCCCTTGTGAGCTATTTTAAGCCTAGCCAATTACCCCATGTGAGAATCAAACCCTGCACCTAGTGTCTGTAAGGTAAACACTGTAACCATTATGCCATCCTCCCACCCCTTAAGTTAAGCCCCCTTGCACCCCCACACCCCCTGCAACTTATATATTCCAACTCCAAGATTGCAATACAAAGAGGAAAAGGATATATTTCCTAATCCACACTGTACAGCGATCTCTATTCATCACATCAAGCATGTATCAGCAAATGCACAGTAGCATTCGCTGCAACGGACACTTGCAGAAATGACGGTCAGCAATATGGGACTCAGCTAACTGATGTCTGACAGTCCCATTTTCGACGAACTTTTATTTTAATGGTAAAACATGTAAAATAATTATGTGTATGCAATTAGAAAGGAGAATCACAGTAATGCCTTATATAGACATTGGGCAGGATTTACGAAGGCTTGCACGGAGTGTAAGAGTAGTGTAAGACTCCATGCAGCCTTCGCGATCCAGGAACAGCCCTAAATCCCGTGTAAGAGACCAGCTAAAATGTCTCTTACACGGAGTGGGCATGGATATGCTAATCACCTCACTTGCAGCCAAAAGGCATGCAAATGAGGTAGATTAGTGATCCAGGAAGCCCAAAGCAGCCCATGTAAGAGCCGTTTTAGCTGCAGAAATGTACTCAGTTGACAACTGAGTACGTTTCTGCAAAAATCACAATGGAGCCATGTCAGCTCCAAATAAAGGGTGCATATGTGTCAGGCAGCATGCCAATGGCCAAATATGTGGCCATTGGCAAGGTACCCCGATGCAAATATGAGAATTAAATAATTTTGTTTTTTCAGCGATTGCCGATGTTTAAATGCAGCGCAGCCCCGCGCAAACGGGCTGCGCTGTATTAAACATAAAAATGAAGGTTATAAACCCATAAATGTGGGTTTTATGCAATACATGGATTTACAATGCAGGGACGAGCAGACCAAAAACAACATGGCCACCGTTTAGTGGTTGCTAAGGGGGGAAGCTGAGTCTAAGACATGTAACTAAGCATTAGTAGGCAATCTGATGTAAATGATTGTTAGGATACTGAATTCCACTGTCACATAGCAAATGAGCACATTCTGAGTAGTGTAAGAGATACATAAGGGGGAGGAATAGAGTAGGAGATAGGTGACATCACAGGGGAATGGTAGAAAGAAATGCAGTTCATTGGAGGTCAGTGTTACATGACAGATGTCAGACACATATCATGGAAAGAGGAGTGTCACAAGATAAGCATGGGAAAGTCAAGAAATGGAAGGTGTACACTGTTGCTTACACCAAAGTTTCTTGCTGGGCGTGCATGCGCACGTGTGCGCGCCATGAAGCGTGAGTAGGGCAGTGTGCGCATGTGTAAGGCAGACTGAGCATGTGGGAGCCTGTTGGCAGACTTGTAAGACTGTTTGCACAAGTGTGCGTGCATTTTAACCTGAATAAGCAGATTCTGAACTGTGTAAGCATGTGTGCGCACGTGTAAGCCACTGTGAGCATGTTTCTGCTGGTATGCGTGTTGCTCCCCCCTGAGGAAACAGAAAGGAAAAAGGAAGTAACAGAATTAGTAGGAAGCTAGCAGGGGAATACTGCTGGAGCTAGCAGGTGAAAACAATTAGAAGCAGGCAATTACACAGGCAGGATAGTAGCTCAGCCAAGCACTTAAAACTCTGCATACAGCAGTGCAGGATGTTTCTCTCAAGAGACACTGCAAGACAGGAGTAAGCTATTAGAAGTGAAAACTGAAATAGCTGAACTCAGAGCAGAAATGCTAGGGGCTGCCATAACTGTCATAAGGAGACATAGGCTACTTGCTGAGGGTGGTGATAATGCAAATGCTGCCAGACAACCCACAGTGAGGAGACGGAGAAGAGTGTACAGGCCCAGGGTCACCTACCATGGGTTACATGAGCTGGAGATAGTAGAGCGCTATAGAGTGGACAGAGACCTCCTGCAGCAAATTGTCGAGCTGTGCAGGCCACGCCTCACACACAGAACCAACAGAGGGGAACCCATCCCAGTGGAAACCAAGGTATGTGTTGGCCTAAGAATACTAGCAATAGGTACCTTCCAGAGACCAACTGGTGATATGATGGGGATATCACAGGCATCAGCCACCAGGGTACTGCACCAGTTCCTGGATGCCATGTCAGCACATGTCGGTGATCATGTATATTTCCCCAATGCCCGTGAGGTATTGGACAACAATATGCATCTCTTCCAGCAAATAGCTTAATACCCTGAGGTAGTGGGTGTAATAGACTGCATGCACATACGCATCAAAGCACCAGCCGGTGAGCGGGGTAGGGCCAACATTAACTGCAAGGGTTCCCTCCATCAACTGCCAGGTTGTGTGTGATGCCCAGGACATAGTAATGAATGTGTGTGCTGGCTGCCCTGGGAGCTACCATGATTCCCATATCTGGCATTTGATGCAGCTGTACCAGACATTTGCCAGTGGGGACATCCCACATGGACACCTAGTGGGGGATGCAGGTTATGCACTGGAGCCGTGGCTGATGACACCCATCAGAAACACACATACACCTGAACAGGAACGCCATAATGAGGCACACGCACAAACAAGTAATGTAATAGAGCGTGTGTTTGGGCTGCTCAAGTCACAGTTCCGGTGTCTGGACACATCTGGTGGAGCCTTGCAGTACTCACCAACTACATGTACCCAAATTGTCATGGTATGTGCTATGCTACATAATATCATCTTGCAAAACAGCTGCAGCGAGCATAGGGCCGGGCCAAACAGCCCCCCACCATTGCCAAGACCATCACAGGCAGAGCGTGACTCGGAGGAGGAACAACCTGAGCCTGCCCCAGTAGGCAGAAGGAGGCGTGCCCAGTATGCCCTGGCCTTGGCAAAGAGGCAATGCATAGCACATACACTGGCTCAGTAGGAACCCTGGGAATGATACCCCTCTCTGACTCACTCATATAATAACAGGGATGCCTAAAATGACATAACCTGCTCTCAAACATGTACAGGGAGTGTAATATGTGCATCCAACAGAGGCAGCCCTGCAGCACCAACTGAGGCATGAATGCCATGTGTTAAACAATGTAACACCATGTAGTATATGCACACTTGATGACCCTGACTAACATCCTACCTTCACCGAGCATGATGCCACAATATGACGATGAGATGATCAATTGCAATAATTGGCTGAAGTATTGCAGTTAGTCAAAGGGGATCCAATGTGTGGCAACCTGGGATGACATGCTGAGCATGACATGATGCTCCACTTGCTAGGGGTGGTATGCACCTATCAGTCCAGGCCTTATGGATACTGGCAAAGGCTGCTGTTACCCACAGCGTGCCCTGAATAGGTAAGGCACAAAACACAAACCCACCTCCATAAGTATCACAAGGGATAAGAACCTAGATGTAATGCTACCCAATGCCAGAAGTCAGTGGCGGCTAGTGACTTCAAATCAAAGGGGGGCTGCAGGAGACAGCTGAATGGGTGGGGTCAATGGGAAGGGGTGTGGCCAAGTAGAAAGGGGAGGGGCTATGCTCAAAACCACAACAACTAACTTTAATTAAATATGCTGCCCTGGGTGCCAAACCCTCATTATGAGAGTCCAATCAAGACAAATGAAGTGTAAAACAATAGAAATATTTCAATGCATTGGCTGCATGACAGCTTACTTAATATCTAGATGGAAACAAAAAGGTTGTGAGGCATGAAAAAATAAATTACTTTTTAAATACATTACTGGAATGCCAGTCAAAATCAAGTATAAGAAAAACAAGCAGCACTCAACTCAAACCGCTTCTCCTTGCACTGCAGTTCTAATTGTAATTTATATTCAGCTTTATTAAAGTACCAAGTAACATGCTGAAAGTAACAATCTCTGTGATGCCCCCACTTGTAAAAATGTTTCTTATCCAAAGAAGACCTGCTGCCTGACAACTATCTACTTGTTTCATGGGGAAAACATGATCAAAGTAAAAAATGAAAAGCAAACAAGAAGCAAGCTCAAGATACATTGCTTAAAGGATTGCTGTACAGGTTATGGACCACACATGACTGGCATTCTATTTAGTTTATGGGTAAAGCCCTCAGAGATCACTGGAAGTCTCCAACAAGTGTAATGAGCTTCTTAAAATAATGTAATCCTGTCCTTTATTACAAATACTATCATATGCATTTCAATACCCAACGATTATACATTATCTAATTAAGTATTTTCTGTATGGCAACAACAGAAAGGCTTTCACTGTTGGCAATTCTTTAACAGTATGCTTATTAAAGCTTACTTGCATGTTATGATCTCAGACAAGCTTACTTGATCATCATTAAAGCATTGCTACTTAAACACAGAGCAACAGGCACTTTCTAAGTAATAAGCATAAATCAACAGTACAAAAATATGACAGAAACCAGACCATTCTGCAAAATCAAGGACAGATGAAAAGCCACTGTAGTACTTGTGTCTACCTTGGATGGGGGGATACCCTGCACATTTACACTGCATAACTACTCCTTGCCTTGCTTGGACACATCCAGAGTCACTACATGGGGGAGTGGGGTGCAACAAGTATGTCACAATTTGAAATGTCTCTGGCTGACTGTGATGGCCTGAAACATTTGTCATACCTCTCAACCACAGAGCAAGAAATCTGGACAAAGCCATACATAGAAGTGGGACAAAGGCCCAAAAATAAGGACAAAATTTAAATATTGCTCTTATAAACTTAGAAAGGTAATAGAATAGTAGGTCTTGCATTAGTATGAATTTTCTGAAGGATATGAAATCTGAAACTCAAATGTCTTGTCATTATTTTCTAACTTCAGTCTTTAATGATTTTCCACTAATTTGCCAAAAAAACACAATTTTATGAAAAATGGACCAAAAACGTGATGCAAAAAATATAAAATAGCCACACAATACAGCTAGGAACATGTCAAAGAAGGGACACTTTTTTAATATTAGTACTGCTAGCTTGAGCAGCTGACAAAATAAAAGAATCCACATGCATTTCTGAAATAAAAGTAATCGATAACTCTGATTATTACAGTTATTTCTTAATTGTAAACCCTCCATGTTTTCTTTCAAAATTGCTGTTTTGTGGAGGGATTATTAGGGGAAGAGCAACATTTTGAGCCAAATTTGGGGACAGTTGAGAGGTTTGGCTATGCCTAATTCTATAAAGCAATTTATTTGCATGTACCTCTCAACCTGTTAATGCAATAAATCTGGGCAAGGCCAAATATATTGGGGGGACACATAAACAGTACTAAAAATTGCTCTTGTAAAAACTGAGACAGTTGATAGAATAACAGGTCTTACTTTAGCATGCATTTTTCAGAAAGTTAGGAAGTCTGAAACTCAGTGTGACATTATTTAGTGACTTAATTCCCAAATGATTTTCCAGAAAACCACAAATTTTATGAGGAACAAACCAAAAATAAGAAGCAAAAATCTATTCATTCTGTGAAAATCTGGACAGTTGGGAGGTAGAGTTCAGCTGGGGCTGTCTTTGAGTTTGCCGCCCTTCCCCCTCACAAAATCATGGTCGAATGGAGCCCTCCCCCCTGCAGCCATTCCAATTATCCATTACTTGGCTATTTCACTCCATTTACCATAAACACTAATGTGTATACTGCTTTACTTCTATGATTATTTGGATTTCATTTGAAAGTGTTATTTAGCATTTTACAGCAGAAACACTAAGACATCTGCTAAACAAAGCAATGCAGTCTCACAATGAAAACAGGCTTAGCATTAAAACTTCTCTGGCCTTGAAATTCATATTCAATGAAACAGCATTGAAACCCACATTCAAAGAAAATACATTTTGCCAGTGGCAGATAAAGATTAACTTTGGGCTGTTTTCAAATCATAGACCCCTTGTACATGAAACATACATGTGCTCTTTGATACACCTTCCTGATTGTACTAAATTATATTTCTTGTGCAATACAGTACAGTTGTTAGATGGCATTTTAAATTTATTGTTTTGAACATTTTTTCCAGTAAACAATGAAACAAAATACGTGCACCAATGACAAAACTACCCAATTCAGAACATGTCCATCATAAAAGTCTACTCAACCTGCTATAGTCCACCAGTATCAGTAAATATGCACAATCTCTGAAGTAGTAAAAGTCATCTAAATAATTCCACATTAAAGAAATCTGTAACAATAAAGAGGTTGCTGCTAGCAAACAACTTTATGTCATTGTTTATTCATCTACAAATAAAGTGCCTGTTGCCCTTGAGGAATAAATTGCCTATGTTGCATGTATTAAAAAAATGATAAGCTAGTAATATCGCAAAAGGGACTGTATGGCAAACTGACAACAGGTTCATAGTTACTACTCTAGGTATCTTTGCCAAAAAGGACTGCAGCATCTACCCACTTTACAACACAGTACAGTATCAGCAATGCATCTATCTACTGTGGGAGTAGAACCCACAGCCTTCTGCATCAAATACAAGCACACTACATGTTGTGCTATTAACAATGCAAGCAGAATCAGAATAACTAAAGTGTTGTCCCCTGCAGCTCTCAGCTCCTTGTAAAATCAATTCGACACGCAGTTGTATCTCTGAACTTTGCAGCACAATAAATCTGGAAAAAGCCGAAATGTATTGATGGGGGGGGGGCAAAAACCCAAAAACTAGGGACACATTTTAAACATTGCTTGTATTATGTTTGAAGTTGCTAGAATAAAATGCTGTGTTACCACCATACATTTCATTGCCACGTCTTTAACCCAGGGGACCCTGTGCAAAACAGTCAGAGAAACATACCACTATGCCAAATCAGCTGTTTTGTGAAAGAGAGGAAGACGAACTTAAATGGCTGCCATTTAGTGAATTCAGTTCTCACCATAGCTGTCAACCTCTTGGCATAAAACACCTGAACAAAGCCAATAATGGGGGAATACAGTCCCCAAACATATTCAGTGAATTCATTTCTCACCATAGCTCTCAACCTCTTAGCAAAAAACATGTGGACAAAGCCAGTAATGGGGGGGAATATAGCCCCCAAACATTCAATGAATTAAGTTCTCACCATAGATAACTCTCAACCTTAGCACAAAATACCTGGACGAAGCCAATAATGGGGAAATACAGTCCCAAAAATAGGGACAAATTTCAAATATCCATGTTATAAAATTAGACAACTGCTAGAATAAACAGTTTTGTGTTACTATGTACTTTCTAAAGAATATGAAGTCTGAAATTCAAATGCCTGTTACTTTTAAACATTTAACCAGAAAACTAGTCTGACTTGGAACAAAAGACAATTTTCAGCAGAGCAGGGAGAAATGTCAGACACATCTTTATAAATGGGAGGACATGCAGACACCACACAGAAGGCACCCCAGCCAAGAATCAAATCAGAGAACCTGTAGCTGTTAGGGAAGCAATGCTACCAGTGCACCGCTGCACTACAGACTTTGCAAGGAAAAATGTAGATACAGAACCACAAATTTTATGAGGAACAGAACAAATATGAGGCAAAAATCTGAATTTTTTTTTTTAGAAATGGTGGTGGATAGGGAATTCAGGTCCTTGCCACCTCCATCCTAGGTACAGGGTTCAAGCCTGAGTATCTCTACCAACCACCATTTGTTCTCTCTAGCCACCAGTATATAGCAACTGGGGCATTACACACACACACACACACACACACACCCTTCCTTTGTCCAGCAGTATAATTCATGTCATGAAGCCTTCACCTACCTGCTGTAAAAAATGTCCTACCCATTTCACGAACGAAGCCCACAATCCAGCCAGCGACCAAACACCTACCCAAAGCCTTTGTCCAGCAGTAATCCATGAATGAAGCCTGTGCAGCAGTAAAAGTCCCATGAGAGCAGCTCACCCCTCAGTCCTCATTGGTTCTGCCTGCAGCTGAAGCAGTCTAGAGCTCCTCTGTTCTGTGTGGTCGTCACCGCCCAGATTCCTGGGTATCTCACAGCAATGATTGCTGGGTACCTCTTTGTCTGTATCCAGACTGCTGATAAAGGCAGTCTGAGTTCTCTAATGTGTCCGTGCATGCGCAGAGGAGTCGGGACTTGTGATTTTTTTTGTTTTCTTGTTTTACAGATTTTTTCTTTTGTTTTTTCTAGGTGGGAGGGCAGCAGTCCAGCAGTCCGATAGCACACGCCGCCCCTGCCAGAAGTCTAAACAGCAAGATGTATGCATTCTAAACTCCCCCAGTATGGAGAATGTTGATATCTGTCCTGTAATAGAAAACTGGGTCAAGGCTCACAACAGCACCGTAACACTACCAGGTTACACCTCATACTGTGCTGTACAGCCTCAAAACATGGAACAAGCTACAAAAGGAGGGTGACTAGCAATAATTGTCAAGGATAACCACACCCCCATGTTGGTACCATAACAAGAAGCAGCATGGACTAGCCATGTTGAAGTAACAGTGGCTAAAACTGCCTCCCAGTTTATAGCCTGCTACAGACTACCGTCCTAGCAACAGGAACTGCACCTGGCCTATGTTGGAATACATGAATATATCAAGCCCTCCAAACCACATTATATTGTGTGACTGAAAATACCCAGACATAGACTGGGAGCATTATACTAGCTCCAACACTGTAGGACAAAAGTTCCTAGAATCCATAAACCAAAATGCCCAGGAACAATGTACCACTCCCACAAGAGGGGTAAGCATACTGGACGGGTAATGGATGGCAAGATGAGAAGTGTATCCCTCACTGGTAAGACCAGACCATAGAGTAATCACACTGGATATACACATCCTGACCACAGTCCCTGGCCAGAAAACCACAGTGAAAACATGTGTAAAGCAAACGTTGCACTCCTCCAAACTGATGTGGAATCCATTAAAGGCCCTATGCAAGTGCAAAATATGGGCCACACCTCAGAACCTGTTATACAGGCATTCCATGAACACTGCCAGGAATGCTTGGATTATGCAATCCCAAATAAAACCAAGACACAATGCCATATATGCAGGCATCTGGCATGGTGGACTCCAGCCATTACCAAACCATGCAAGAGAATGAGGAAGCTACTACATGATAGAGCAAACATAAAAAGGGAAGTAATCACTGATCAGTAGTATGGCAATAAAATATGTCCACACATACAATCCACTAAGGCCAGCTACAACAAGTTGAATTTGTGAATCTTGAGGCAATGTTACACCGGCCCCAAGTACACAGACAACCCTGAACTCCCCCGAAGAAATACAAATATATGTGAGAGATGCAACCATTTATCCAAACCGGAGGCTGAGCTCCCTCAACTCAGTACTGTCAAAACTAGTCAGGAGGAGAAGGTAACCACACACACCACAAACCCAGTCCCACACAGACCTATCACAACTGCAAACCAAAGACATAAACACAGAAAAACATTCCCAGAGGCCCTAATTACAAACACGCCACACCAACAGAGGGCTCCAAAGCAGACACCCAAGCAACCACAACCTCCAAACATAGCACATGCAACACATAGTTCACAAAGCTGGTGTGCCAAACAGTCACAGGCCAGAAGGAGAAACAACATGCCTGATACAGTTGTAATAGGTGACTCCATAGACAGACACACTGCTGTCCCGCTCACCAGACTGAACAAGGGAAAGGGTACAGTAAGCTGCCTGTAGGCTGCTACAATACACCACATAACACAAGTACGCAGGTCACCCCAAAGCAAGTAGAAATATGATGCAGTCATTGTCCATGCTGGCGTGAATGACCTGAGATGTACCTCCCTGGACTACATGAAAAGAGACATAGATGAGCTCTCCAATTATGTAGCTCAGGCTGGTATGACACTGACTGTTTGCAGCATCCAACCCTCACCAAGAATGATGCCACAGTACAAACACAGAATGATCAGCTTTAACAAGTGGCACAATTACTGGTGTCAGTCCAAGGGGATCCAATGTCTGTCTGCTTGGGATGTCATGCTTGACAAGCCACGCTGCTGTTCCAGGGATGGCTTGCACCTGTTACTCCTGGGCGTCTGGATATTGGATAAGGCTTTTGCCACCTCCATAGAGCCTTTCATAGGTAAGGCTGAAAAGACTAACCCACCACCCTAGAAAACATAACTGGAAAGAAACATAAGGGTAATGCTGACCAATGCCAGACGTGTAAACCTCAATATGCATGCTCCTGAGGCCCTCCCCAATCTGGAGAACACTGATGTCCGTGCAGTGACAGAAACCTGCAGCAAGCCTCCTGACAGCACACCAGCACTACCAGGTTATACCTCATATCATGCGTTATGGCCCCAAAACCTGGACCAAAACATGAAAGGAGGGAGAGTATCCATACTCAGCACAGACACCCATATGTCCAGGTAACTGACAATGCACGAAGCATCGGAGACCACCCATATGCAACTAACCGTAGGCAAAACTGCTGTACAGTCTGTAGCATGCTACAGACCACACTCTCACATGCAGGAACCCCACCCAGCCGTCCTGAAGACACTGGACACTATGAATGTCCCACCAAATACCAAACAATGTACTCACAAATTACCACATAGGTGGCAAACCATTATGTATGGAAGGAGTAATCAGGGACCTAGGGACACATGTGGACAGTAACCTGTTATGTGACACTCACATTGCCAACATGGCTAGGAAGACTGTCTATATTGGACACCGTACCATGAAAGGATTCACATCCACATCAACAGAGGTCATTGTGCCCCTATACTGTTCTCTTATCAGACCCATAATCTAGTACAATGCCTCATTTGGGATGTACCTTACCTGACACCTGCAGCAGTTAGAAAGACCTCAAAGGTACCTCACCAAGAGGATAAAAGGTCTCAAATACATGTCATATGCTGCCTGGCTGTAGACACCCCAGCTGAATGCAGTCACATATTGCCTACACAGAGGTGTTGTATGCCTGTTGTACAAGGCCATGTCCAACACAGGAGTAATGGACATGCTCCACCCCAGTAAACCCAAAGTCATTAGAGCTGTGAGAGTGAGAGATGTCAACCTCAACACATAATGAAATAGGATGTGCTGGAGGGACAGATACATAACCCTGAGGCTCCCTACACCCTGGAACGGAATCCCACTCCATGTTAGGCAGAGCCCCTCACTGACACTCTTCAACAGGAATCTTGCCAAGTGGATGGATGATTGTAGATGTACACTGGGGGTCTTCACTGTGTCACGTCCAGACAGAGGCACAGTAAAGTAAATCATAAATGGCCATAATATTCACATAGCAAGGGGTGGCGAAAGCCACACACACTCTGGCTAGGCTTATAAATGCCCTAGGGTGGATAGCTTAGTATGAACCTATGAACCTATGAAGATACAAATTGTACAGGACACTAAGGATAATCACAAGGCTTTCTTAACTGATGGTAGGAACCTTGTTGGGAATTCACAGATATGCTCTGAATCACTCAAATATTACAAACAACATACCAAACACACGCACATATTTCCAACATCCAGCCTGACAGGTGCAGTGCAACACCCCCCCCCTCCAGAATGAAAAATATCTATCCCAGCAGAATGCTGGCCCCATGACATTGCAGATGCTGAGGTAACAGCCAGCATCTACAAAGCAAAACACACAGCAGCAATGGTATGAGATGGTGTCCTGGGCTGTGTCCAACATGGACTCCAAGAAGAATGGAATGCCAAATCACACTACTGCTCAATGTCAGCCTTACCACAGGATATGTACCCAAAGAGCAGTGTACAACAACAGTGGTCCTTCTCAACAAAGGTGTTGCCTGAATGGATACTGCAAACTAACACCCCAGAATCCTGACAAGCTTGGTCTGCACAGCTATGGAAAGGATCAGCATGTACCGCAGACATAAAGATATTGGGGACCTACAGACACCGGACCCTACCCAGTGTGGCTTTCTTAAGTGCAGATCCTGCCCCTTAAACATGTTTGACTCATTTGAAACAGTCATTAAGGTTGTTGATGAGGGCAATGTGGTCCACACAGCCTAGCTGGACCTTGCAAAAGGCTTCCATACAATACACCACGCGTTCATTATAGATAAGCTCACCAGCTTAAATATAAACCCTTATGTCAGTAGAGGGTTTGCAAACCAGACCAAGGACAGAACTGACATGGTCAGACATGCTGCAGCTATCAAAAGGGGCACATAGAAACAGACAACTGGTGCCATAGCCATGTTAGCAAGCTAATTGCAGAAAAGTGTATAGTCAACCCCTGTGGATATACAGTATGTGCCCACCAATTACCACATAGGTGTTAACCCATTAAGTACTTAACATGTAATGAGAGACCTGGGGACACAAGTTGATAGATATCCTGCATTGGACAAGCATGTGGCTGTAGTGGTTACAGAAACATATCATATACCCACCTAATCATGAAGGTTGTCAGATCTAGATAAGGGGAGGTCATTGTGGCTCTGCAGTCATCCTTCATCAGCGTTACAATTGACTACAATAGCCCCTGTGGGATGTACCTCAGCAGACATCTTCATTAACTGTAAAGTCCCCAAAAGTACCTCACCAGGAGCATCAAAGAGCTTGAACAGATGCCATGTGTTCCCTGATTAAACAAACTGCAGCTCCACACACTGCCATACTGCCCACCCAGAGGCAAGCTGTGCCTGATGTATAAAGCCATGTCCAAGCTGGAATCAATGAACATGCTTCACCTTGTACAATCTGAATGGCAGTGAGCTATGCACATGAGAGACCTGAACCCCAGCACTGACATACATAGGACAAGCTGTACTGAACGATCCATAACACAGAAGCCACCCCCACTCTTGAGTAAACTCCCAGTACAGGTTAGCCAGAGAGTCACTCATCGACTCTCCTCAAGAGGAATCTAGATGAGTGGATGGGAGATGGTAGGTTTACCCTGGGTATCACTGTTATGTCAAGGGTAGACAGAGGCACAGTACACTACCCATGACATATGTCATGGCAAACTCCACTTACAATGTGTGTCGAAGGACAAACACACTCACCGACTAGCATTACAAATGGCCTAGGGCACATCGCTAGTGTTTGCCAATGTACACCTATGTTGTGGAATACACTACCAATGTTGGACAAGCCTGGTTTAAATAATTCATATCTGAACATAATGCAACATGGTCAGATGTGCACAACTGGTCCCTAACCAGGCTGTTGTGCTCACTATGAAAATGTAAAGCAGTGATAGGACTAAAGCCCAGGATACTGTCCACCACAGTGAAAGTACCGAACCAGTACACTATACGGTACTACAGTGTTAGGTCAGTATGAAAGGATGTTGACAACTGTATGCAAAGTATCCCATGCAAACCCTGCAGGCACAGTATAATCCCTGTTGTGTTCAGACACAAAGCAGTTGGACAGTAACTACACAACATGACACACAACACACAACCATAAACGTGAGATATTGTTGAAGTTCACACTCATCCACAAATGTGGTGGGCTGCAGAGTTCAACAAATGGAAAGCTCACACTGGGCATGCTCGCACACTTTGATAAATGAGACATATGTCAGACAGCATGCCATGGAAAGCCTGAACTGGGCATGCTCACACACTTAGGCCAAATCTCAGTTTAGCAGTTGGCCACATATATCTGGTATTTGTACGTGTTATTCCAGAAATCGACCACATTACAGCAATCTGCCCAGTGCACACAGTTAAATGACTACAGAGACATACATGATATAGTGGATCCCTCTCATATTCAAACATCTTCCACAGATACACAAGTTGTTCATACAAACAGGGAATGCTATGGCAATAAAGACCTGCAAACAGTCTATCAGCAACAAAAATTGTGCATCTGACAATTAAACATATGGGTGTAGAGGCCAACACTAGGCTGTTTCCCTAGGGAATGACAGCTTAGCCAGAGTGTGCTTGGCGTCTGCCTCCCCAGTACAGTAGGTTACTGTGCCACTGTAAAGTAGGTCACATAAGGCATTGTGTGAGGCTAGTGTGCTGTGCCTCTGTCAAGCATGGACACAGTGGAGATCACAGAGGTTGAATTTGCTAAGCCACATCCATGTTGTTGGTGTGTGCTGGAAGAGGGTTGGTGAGGACCTCTAACAGTAAGTGTGTGTCAATAACAGACTGAGGGGAGCCTTATCTGCATTGTCTGGACAATTTCACTGCCAACACTTTGTCGTGATGATTATGAGGGATTGAAGTGTCATGCCAGTACTGTTCAGAGATGTCCTCCCTCTGTGGGCTACTGCTCTGCAATGTATTAGCTCACTCTGTCTGTTGGACAGCTCATATATGGCTGGTGTACACCTGACAGGTGTCCTGTTGTGGAGCAGTCATGGGTATATTTGGGATAGCATGATCAATGCAAACCTTCCACATGCTCATAGAATGCAATTGTCAAGGATTATGCAGAGTGGCCTGTATACTCCCACAGCATGGGTCCTTTGAAGTCTTCCACCCCAGTCTTCACAAGTGTAAAGTCTGCTTTTGATAAATACACTTTGTTTGCAGTGACAACCTTGCCTGGGGTGGGGATGGGATATGGATGTCCAGGGAAAGGTGGGTATGGTCAGATATCAACAATGATGGTCTACCTCTGGTGTGGAACAGTGAGTACCCATGTTGCAGATGGTCAGGTGCAATATGTATTCCCCCTTGTGGCTGTGGTGAGTGGTTCTGCCATAGCACATGGACTCACAAATGGTAGTGGCTGTAGGGTAATGTTGTAGAGGCCTGAGTAGTTCCCACACACAATATACCTGTACCTGATGTTAACAACTGGAATGGTGTATGTGAACACCTGCATATCTTGGCACTGTTCCCAGGGAAGCAAAGTGTGTATCCTGGATGTGGGAGGGGTGGTCCGAACTGGTTGTGTTGTGTGTTACAGGTCCTGTGGTCACGAAGCATGGTATAGAACATAACCTGCCAGTGCGATGTGCATATCTGACCCTGAAGTAGGTGGCTGCAAATGTATATATATGCTATCCCCCACCTGGCAGATAGTACTAGATGTACATACCTCTGTAGAAATAATGATGTCAGCACCCTATAAATACTGCAGGTGCAAAATAGATGCCCAGTAATTCGTATAGTGCGCTTTGCTAATGCGTCTCTCTCAAGTGTCATAATATAGTTAGGTTGGGTTTGAATCCTGAAAATGCTCAGTGCGTGTGTGGATGAGCGGGGTTGTTGTGTGTGCAAGTCTGTGTGAGGGAAATGTCCCTTTTGGCAACTGTGAAAACACACTACAGGATGCACATTCCCCTTTCTAAACACTGATGTTGTCAGCACCCTAGACAGTAGGAGAAGAGAAACCTCCCAGTAATGCAAATCGCGCGCTTGAATCCTGCAAATGCTTAGTGTGTGTGGAGGGGGTTTAGTGGGTGTGCAATTCTGTATGAAAGAAATCTCCCTTTTGGCAAGTAGGAGAACACACTACAGGATGCACATTCCTCTATCTAAACACTGATGATGTCAGCACCCTATAAGTACAGCAGGAGAAGAAAAACCTCCCAATAATGCGACTAGCGCGCTCTGCTAATGCGTCAAGCTGGAGTGTCATAACAGAAATAGATAAGGGTTTGAATCCTGCAAATGCTCAGTGTGTGTGGAGAGGGATGAGCGTGTATGCAATTCTATATGAGGGAAATGTCCCTTTTGGCAACTAGGAGAACACACTACAGGCTGCACATTCCCCTTTCTAAACACTGATGATGTCAGCACCCTATAAGTGCAGCAGGAGAAGAGAAAACTCCCAGTAATGCGAATAGCGTGCTCCGCTAATGCGTCCGCCTTGTGTTTTATAACATAGTTAGGTAGGTGTTTGAATACTGTAAGTGTGTGTGTGTTTGAGTGAGGGAGGTTAGTGTGTGTGCAGTTCTGTTTGAGGGAAATGTCCCTTTTGGCAACTAGGAGAACACACTACAGGATGCACATTCCCCTTTCTAAACACTGATGATGTCAGCACCCTATAAGTACAGCAGGAGAAGAAAAGCCTACCAGTAATGCAAATAGTGCGCTCAGATAATGCGTCCATCTTGTGTTTCAAAACATAGTTAGGTAGGGGTTTGAATCCTACAAATAACAAGTTTGGGTGAGAGGGATTAGTGTGTGTGCAATTCTCTGTGAGAGAAATGTCCCTTTTGGCAATTAGGAGAACCCACTGCAGGATGCACATTCCCCTTTCTAAACACTGATGATGTCAGCACCCTATAAGTACAGCAGGAGAAGAAAGCCCTTCCTGTAATGTGAATAGTGCGCTCTGCTAATGCGTCCGTTGTATGTTTGATAGCATAGTTAAATAGGAGTTTGAAACCTGTGTGTGTGTGTGTGGAGGGGGGGGTAAAAGTACACGTGTGAGAGAACTGACCCTTTTGCCAACTAGTACAACACACCAGCTGCTGCATATTCCAATCTCTACACAGAGATGATGTCAGCACCCTACAAGTACAGCGGAAGAGGGCAAATCTCCCAGTAATGCAAATAACACGCTCTGCTACTGCATCTCTCACTAATGTCATAGCACAGTTAGTTATGGCTTTGAATTCCACACATGACATGTGTGTTTTGATGTGTGCAATTACATGTGTAAGAGAACTGACCCTTTTGCCAACCAGTACAACACACCAGCTGCTGCATATTCCAATCTCTACACAGAGATGATGTCAGCACCCTACAAGTACAGCGGAAGAGGGCAAATCTCCCAGTAATGCAAATAACACGCTCTGCTACTGCGTCTCTCACTACTGTCATAGCACAGTTAGTTATGTCTTTGAATTCCACACATGCCACGTGTGTTTTTGTTACACAGAATGCCCATGTGTGTGAGTTGTTGTTCACAATAATGCATGACTGAGTCATATGTGTCCATGCCTCCGACTGACCTGTATGCTTGTGTTATGTGGTGGACCATAGTGCCCCACGGGGCCCCAATTATTTCATTTTGGGGATTCCACCTTTTTAATTTGGTGGAAACCTTTGTTGGAAAAAAAGGGTCCCTAACCCCTTTTTGGCATTTTGTTTTGAGGCCCTGGTTTTTGGCACCGGGTTTGTCTGTTTCATGTCCCCTTTTGAAGGAAGCTTGTGTCAGCTGAGAGGTTTGGCTCCAGGCGGGTCTTTTCTGAAGGCCCCGGGGCCCAGTTTTTGTTTGGTTGCCCCCAAGGTTATTCCCAACAAAAAGGTTTGGGGACTGAGTTTGGGGGCCACCACTTTGTAACGGGGTTTGATTTGCTTGGCCCCCCAAAATTTTCATGGGGGTTCTTCCTTACCAGTTTGAATCCATTGTAAAGGGTTTTAATTTTAAGGGGGAGCTTACTTTTAATGCCCAATTTTTACAATTTTGTACCATAGGGTGGGGCCCAACCTTTTGAAATGGCCTTGGTGACCGGGTTTAAAGAATAAACCAAAGGAAAGGAAAAGGTTCTGGTTAAAAAAAGGCCGCCCTGGGTTTAAAGGTCCAGTGTTTGGTTTTCCCCAATTTTAAAATTTATTTTCCTATGCCCTTTTTCAAAAGGCCTTTGCAACCCAAGCACAGGTTATGGGGAAAATATTTTCCCCCAACTTAAGGAACCCCCTTTTTGGGAAGAGGGCCCAATGGCTTTGCCAACCTTTGGGAATTTTTTCCGAGTAAGGGGCCTTGGGTTTGAACTTTTAGTTTTATTTTTTTAGTTTTTGGGGTTCAAGGCCAGCTTGGGGAAAATTTGGTCCCTTGGATGCGTGTTTTTGGGTTTGGAATGGCTTTATACATCAGGCACAGATTCCCTTAAAAGGGATTTTTGCCCTGGTGGGGAAAAAGTTTTTTTAACCGTCAGCTAGGATTTTTTGGCTTGCCCTTTGGGTGGTATTTTGGGGTCTTTCATTCTGAGTTTGGAATTCCCACCCAGGTTTCCTAAATCCCTAAAGAAAGGGGCCGGTTTTACCCCCCTGCCCTTGTGAATCCTTCTGATGGGGGGCCTTAAAAATTTTTAAAAATTTTGGCCCTGTTTGTAAATAAAGGGGTTTTCCCTTCCTTTTGGGTTTTTTTCTTCTTTATGGTTCCCCTTTTAATTTTTTAATTTTTTTTGGGCCGGGGTACTAAAAATTTTTTGGGAATTTGGAGGTTTGGGTTTTGGGTTTTTTTTCATGATCCCTTTTGAAAGTTGTTCATAGAAGCTTTATGGATTTGCGTCTTGAATTTTCCCACGGGCCTTTGGTTCCACCCCCAAGGGGGGAAATTTCCAAAAATTTTTTCCAGGTGGTTTTTGGGAAAAGGGTAAGGTCAGGATTGAATTCCGGGAATTTTAATTTTGGGGGTTCTGCCCTTACCATTTTGAATCCATTCTTTTGGACATAGAGTATTTGGTGATTATAAAATTCCAAGTGGGTTTTTCCCTCTTGGGGGGGTGGTCCCAATTTTTAAATCCCTTTGAGTTTATAAATTTCAAACCGGTTTGGGGGCAGGATTGCCCCAAAAAAGCCAATGGGTAGGAAGTTGCCCAATTTTTAATGGGTTTTTGGGAGACCTTTTCCATATTTTCCCAAGTGTTTTTAGGGGCAAATTTTTGGGTTCCTTGGGTTTTGGGAGGGTGTCTGTACCCAGGGCCTTTTTAAACTGGAAAAGGAGTTTTTTACCTTGTTATTTTGGCAATGGGAAATTTTCTTGATGCTTTTTTTTGTTTTGGGGGGCCACCAGCCTGGGGGTGTGGGACTTTGGGGGAATAGATATTTCCCCTTTAGGGGGAAGTTTGGGAAAAACCGGGTAGAGGATTTGGAATGCTGGGGTTTGGCTTTTTTTCGAGCTTCTGAACCCAGGTTTCTGTTATCCCAGATATTGAGTTCCCATGCTAAAGTTTTCAGTGATCCCTTCTTGGGTTTTGCTTTTCTTTAGTAGCTTTCCTTTTTTTAAGTTTTTATTTTGGGTATAGCCTTTTTTGGGGGTTTGGGTTTGGGTTTTGGGCCTTGCCTAAAAAGGTTTTTATGGGGTTGCAAAGGGGCCCTTTGAAATTCCACCCGGTTTGAAGGTGAAAGCCCCCCAGGAAGCAGGGGGTTTTTCCAGGGGTGAGGTAGGGTGTATCCGTAAATTAGTTTAGCGGGCTTAATGAGTCACTTGGTTTGGACAAACCCCCCAGGGTAAGTCATAGAATTTTTTCCCCGGGGAAGGGGTAAAAATTTTGAACAGGAAAACAGGAATTTCGGGGTTTCAAGTAAGACATGGGGAATTAACCCAATAAAATTTTTAAGCCTTCAATTCCGGGGTTTTCCCGGGAAGGGCTTGTCCGGGGTTGGGGAGGGGGTCTTTTCCGGGGTAACGGGAAGGGCAAACTTTGATTGCAAAAAAGCTCGAAGCGGGTTTTCCCAAACCATTGGGGGTACAAAAACAACTTCCCTTTCCAGTGGTTTCGGTAAAATTTTGGGCACAAACAGGGTAAGGAAAAAACCCCGGTAGGGGCTGGGGTCCAGTCTCGCCCCAAAAGGTTTCGCCCTGACAGTAGGATTTTCTCCGGGAAGGAAACCCGGTGCTCATCCTTGGGGTTTAACTTCTCGGAATACCCTTACTCAGTTTTTCCCATACTTATGGGAGGGGTTTTGTTTTTTGGCCCTTTGCCACCACGGGGTACCCTTTTGAAAATTTAAAGGGGTACTCCCTCCTGGAAGAGGTGGTTCCAGAAGGTTTGAGATGTGAGGGTGTAGTGCCCTGTGTTTTTACCACGGGAAAATTACTGCCACTTTCAAATCCCAAACTTTGAAATTGAAAGGGGCCATGTGGGAAAAACATGAATTTGAAATTTTAACATGCCATCATTATAACTTTAAATTCCTTTAATCCCGGCTCCTTGTATTCCCTTCGGGGGGACATTTCCAAAGGGAAATCCCAAAAAACATGTGCAAAAAGTACAAAAGGGGTCTTACCATTGAAACAACAAACAACTTACCCTTAAACTGAAAATTCAGGCATTCCTGGGAAATACCCACAATTATACCCAGCACACAATTTTAAAAACCCATGTACTAATTGTACAATCTATGAAACCCGGTCCCATCCGCAAAAAAATGTTAACCCTGACCTTTCACTAGGGGTTCCAATTAGGGGTGGCCCCGGTTTCCAAAATATCAAAAGGGGTGTGAATTAGTTTGGGGTTTTGGGGCCCTGTCCAAAATTTGAATGTGTGTATGGGGTGTTGGGGGAAGGGAAGAAAATAAAAATTAAAAATGTTGAAGGCCAGTGTGGGCAACATCCCCTTTGGTTTTGCCCAATTTGCATTATAATACCATTCCACCCTGGCTCCATTAGGGTGTTTTTTGGACACCCCCAGATGCCCGGGCCGGGTATAAAATAGGGGTTTTCCGGGGGAAAAACGGAAAATTCCCCTTTCCCTTCAGGTGCTGGGATATACCCCCAAATCCAGACTGGGTACTGTCATCAGAAGCAGGTGTTCATTGACTGGACACAGATCCCTGTCGGGCCTGTCCAGAGCCATGTGCACGTGGTCTATTGGGGCGGTCTGATGACAGCACAGACCCAGCATTGCTGGGGCTGCTGCTGGCACTATGGGGGTGGCCGCGACCCTGTTGTCATCCGCGACGACTGCCAGCTGCTGCTGTTGCTGGCATATGCCCACGTCGATGCCTCAACCGTCCACCATCGCCCTGGCTCATGGACATGTAGTTGTGGAACTGGTCTAATATGTCCCCACAACGTCTGTCTATGACATCAGTGAAATTATGGATTGCAGCCGCAATGTCACACATACTGTCAGCCATGGCTGTGCGACATGCTCTCAGCTCCCTCAGACCCTGTCTGGTGTACCATTCCATACGTGACTATACCTGCATGACAGCCCGAAACATAGCTGAGATTGTAAGACCTCTGTGGGCACGTCTGACAGGGGCAGTACACCCACGGATGCACCCACGAGAACCCCTGGACATCTGTCTGTGTGATACCATCTCAGGGCCATGCCCATGGCTGCTGTGTGGGGAAGCATGTGCCACAGATACCACATTACCCTGGTCAATGCCCACTGTATCCTGTCCATCACCTAGGGACATTGGTGACAAAGGGTGTATTGGCAGGATAACTGTGCGCATTGATGGGGTTGACAGCTGTGTACTGTCAATTGGCTGACCAATGACGGACCCTGGCATACCTTCCTGTGCCATTACACAGATGTCATCATTATCAGTACCCATGGCACCTGATTCAGGTTCCCTGTTGCATGACACCAGAGCAGCACCAGAACCTGTGGGAGGGAAACAGGAAACACCGTTTACAATGTCTACACATTGTTACCAGTGATGCACACATGCACACATGCACACATGCACAGGTGCACAGGTGCACACATGCACACATGCACAAGTGCACAGGTGCACACATGCACAGGTGCACACATGCACAGGTGCACACATGCACACATGCACAGGTGCACACATGCACGCATGCACACAGTTGCACACTTGCACACTACTCAGTATGCGAGATATCAACACACAGACACACCTGCATGCATACACAGAGCACTACTCAGTGAGCCTAATATTACTATTACTATCAAGACTATTAAAGGTATTGTTAATACACACTCACCAGGATGGATAGGCCGCATTGCTGTTACACCAGAGGGACCTGCAGAGGTGAGGAAATTAATGTCAGTGGGCACAACTGTGCCATTGTTACTGAGTATGATACAGGTCAGTAGTACAACAGTCGCCTTTCACAGGTCAGCTGCTGATATTGAGAATATCACACTTGCACATTAAATACTATGATGACAGCTACAAACCAAGGACACACCTCACACATGCATTAACTACCAGTGTACACAACAGTCAACTATACATATGGCATATTACCTGCACGCTCGTAGTCTTGCTGCTGTGTGGCTCCAGCCTCCATCATAATGCAGGTCTGCTGCTGTTGTTGTTGTTGGCGGGCTGGAGCCACAACACTTATGAGTAGTCCCTCCAGTCTGGTGAGTGGGGGATGTGTAGCCACCCCACCACCTGTGGCAACCTGTTGCCTGTGGATATCCAACGCACGCTGACGGACATTTCTGATTAAATCACTGCAGTGATGTCGTACCTGCTCATATGTCCTATTATGAGTGCCTATGTCATTTACCCGATGGACCGAGACTTGCCACAGTGCAGCCCTCTCCTGCTGATTCTGGTTGGTGCGGGAAAAGAGTATTGCATAATCCCGCACCAGGCTCTGGTGTATCTCCTCATCCTCAGCTGCAGAGTAAGCTGGATTGCGCTGGTGAGCCATGGTCCTGAAAAAGGAAATAATATGATATCAGCAAAATATGTCAGCAGAAATTGGCACACATACTACACATGCTACTCGACTGTTGAGATACAACATATCTCACATATATAGCATCTGTCTATTGGTGGATACACATGTAAATGTCCATGTATCAGTGCTCAGCCAACAACTGTGCAACAGTACCTGGCACACCCCATACAACATACTACCAAACCCCAGCAGTCAGAACACTGATTCAGGTCCAAAGCACCTCCTCCCTCTGGGTGTTTGTATCAAGGTACTGTATGGGGTACATCATCAACTACTGTGAGCTGACCACAAACTAATTGCCCTGGATATACATATCCCACCTACACCACCAGCACAAACGACTACAGTGAATAACATTTCAAATGCAAACTTTACACTTGGTAACACTGACATGGTATCCTTTAAGCCCACTGGGCCAGTGGAAGACACGACCCACAATGCTGACCCCTTCACAAATGATTTCTACGGACATCTCCGAAAATGCATGGATCATGCAATCCCATATAAGACCAAGACACTCTCCACAAAGGGACAGCATCCTGTCTGCTGGACCCCAGCCATAGACAGATTGTATAACAAAAGATGGAAGCTACTGCAAGACAGCATAATTCCATAAAGGGAAGGCATGTCTGATCAGCACTAGTAAGGAGCTAATTTCTCTCATACAAACATCCATGAGCAACTTTGAGAGGGAAATCAACAGGGACACTACAGATAACCACAAGACCTTCTTCAGTTATGTTAGCAACCTGGTCAGAAACCCTCCAATATGCTCATAGTTAGTACACAACAACAAATAATTCACTGAACCCACAGATATTGGCAACATTGTGGCAGACAGGTTTAGTGCAGGTTTCCCCCCTCCCTCTCCCCCAAACTAAGACATACTTATCCCAGCTGACTGTAACCTCCCTGTCATCACAGATGTCCAGGTGAGAGCCGCCCAGAGAAAAGCAGAAAACACAACATGAATGGGACCTGATGGTATCCCCGGTTGCATGCTACATGAACTCCAAGAGGAGCAAAACACACATATTGAAGTTCTGTGTAACACTAGCCTGACTACAGGATGTGTACCTGTACACTGGCGTACAGCAGCAGTGGTTCCACTCCACGAAGGAGGCACCTCTACATACCAATACAATACAACACAATACAATACATTACAATACAATATGCTATTGCCCCTGGGACTACAGCAGCATACTGTTCTGCTACTCTGACCATTGTGACACATGTGATGTGATGGCACCTGCTCCTGTCAAACAGTTACACAGGGTGACTCATATGGCATATTACCTATCTGACTAACATTTAGCAGGGGTATGTGTGAAATGTACTCATGGTGAGTCTTGCTTCTTAACGCTGTGTGGTTTATTGCAGGGTATGTCTTATCTGTGGGTAGGAACCTGTACCTCTGCCATGTGCTCTCTACTGCAGTGTCAAGGACAACACACAGCAGTCATTTAGGTTGTGGATGGTATGAGGTGTTGCTATGGTTGTTGGACATCTGTCATGGGTGTGACTTAAGTATGTAAATCCAGGATTGGTAACCTCTATGTGGGTAGTATGTGTGTACTCTGTGGTGTTGTCAGTCACTGTGCACTGGTAATGTGTTTGGGTGCATTGTCACAGTAATGTACATGTCACTGTGTCCTTCTCCATATCTGTAGCTGTCATGTGAGGTACATACCGTGGCAGCCATTGTGTGGTGTGGAGGGGTACACTGACCTACACGTCCATAGCTGACACACCATGTCTGCTGACACATACCATGTGCAGGTATTCCAGGAATAGTGTGCCACTGTGAATATCATTGGGGAGACTATTGTACACATTTATGACCCTGTTCACCGCCGACACATGCAGTGGTGGGCAGCCAATCACATATCTGGTGGTTACTGGTGTAGGTGATTTGAAATGGGGTATGGTACTCCAGTTTTGACACTGGTGTTCACTCCATGCTTTTGTCACCAGGCACTTGTTGCAATACATCTGTACATGTGTGCCTCACTCAAAATATATATACAGCTCTCTCTCTCTCTATATATATATATATATATATATATATATATATATATATATATATATATATATATATATATATATATATATATATATATATATATATATATATATATATATATATATATATATGTATATATATATATATATATATATATATATATATATATATATATATATATGTCTGTATACATATACACATATATATATTGATGTACATATATTGATATAGATATGAAGAGGGGTGACAGAGAGGGGTGAGTGACAGAGGGGGTGGGACAGGGGGAGTGTGAGATCGTCATATACAGTCATACCTGTAGATAGTCAGATCTGTCTGTCTATGTATATGCATCTACATATATCTATATCTGTATGTGTGTATTACATATATATGTATGTACATATTCTATCTATCTATATCTGTCTATGTATTCCTACATCCCTCTCTTTGTATGTATACATATATGCATATATTATATATATATATATATATATATATATATATATATATATATATATATATATATATATATATATATATATATATATATATATATATATATATATATATATACATACATATATTGACATACATACGTATCCATATGATAGATAGGTATATCAATATGTTTGTTTACAAAACTGTATACACACACTAACATACTGCTAAACATGCATAACTGTGAAACCTACTTTGTACATTGCACTACAACCTACATTCAACCTACATTGATATGTGCACATAGGTGCCCTCACATACATATGTATGTACAGCCTTCACTGATAGTTGCTGTATGTCCCCTGCCCTTTGCACATCTTCATATACATATGGATACAGACCAATGACACATATGGAGGGTTCACAGTATGTAGACTTTTATAGTATTACTTTACATTACCTGTGTTTGTCACAGCTGCTTGTGTTGCCATCTGGTTTCGTGTCCTGCTGCTCCACTTCCAGTTGTCAGCTTTCAAGTGGTTGTTGCTGACTGGTTTTGTTTGTGTATGTTTATTTATTTATTTTTCTCTCTCTCTCTCTCTCTCTCTCTCTCTCTCTCTCTTTCTCTCCCTACCTCCACAGGGTGCAATGAAAGTATTGCATGTGTGGACTGGGAGGACAGCATGCTTTTGTAGGTATCTGCATATGTCCATGTGATGGCCTCTGCACCAATTGTTAGCCAGCATTTGCTAATTGTATGCAGCCAGTTGTGTACTGATTGCAGTTCTCACTGTGATTTCAGGACAGTGCTATAAAAAGGTATGTGAGATAGGCATAGCCCTTTCAGATTTTAAGGGCAGGGACCATGCTGGTATGCTGCGGACACTGTTCTGTGAGTGTAAAGGTTAGTATCTCTCTCATATTTCCGGCTGTGTTGTAGATTAACATTTCTCCATTCATTTCTCCAGTTTCCTGTGCTAAGTGTGTATGTACACTGACACCTAAGACTACTACTACTGTTAATGTGGGTGTGTGTGCTTTCCTGTGGGACATGTGGTGTAACTGGTGTATAGCAGTGGCTCTTGCACTTTGTGGCTATGACCTCAATATTTGCCCTTTACATTCACTACTTGTATGCCTTCTAGGTGTCTTGACTGTAGTGTGTTGCTGTGGCTTTCCTATTTTCCATGTACATTCACACCTTGGAATGTTTGCTATATCTATTAGGGTATTACTGCATGCAGTGTGGTCTGGCCATGGTGTGGGCCTTGATATCTATTAGGGTATTTGAGTATGCTGCTGAGCAGGCCCCAGAGACTCTCAGGTGCATCTTTTATCTGCCTCATGGAATGGTACATATCAGTGGGGTACACCCATTAAATTGTCTGGTATTCTGCAGTTGTGACTGTGGGATAGCATGTGCATATGTATTACTACACTATTTCTGCTGTGCAAGTGGTACATACTTTCATTACTTCATAGTTACCATTGCATGTGTGGTAACACCTTTCTGCCTACTGTTTGTACATTTCACAGGGAGTCTGTGGGGCATCCCTGTAACTCAGTCACTGTTGCTATATCTAGGCTCTTAACTATTCAAATATGGCAGTGTCAGACCTCTCAAGTGTACAGATATTTGCAGGTTGTCCACATTTTTGCCTCATATTTTGGTCTATATCTCATAAACAGCTCTTTCTGGCAAATCACTATGGGCTCAAGTCAGACTATAGGAACAAACATTTAAGTTTCAGACTTCATACCCTTCCAAACATCCAACAAAATGCAGAACCTGTTACTCTCTGAAGTGTCTAAGTTTGTTGTAGCATTATTTAGAATGTGTCCCTGTTTTTGGCCCTTTGCTCCATATTTTTTATTACTTGGTCCGGATGTGTTCCTGTAAGAGGTTGTGGGGTATGGGCAGTGATTATCCTGCTGTGAGTATGTGTGTGGCTTGCAAGGTGCTACAGTGACATTATTACCTACTAGCTACCAACTAGCATGGCTGTTTCTGTTCACACACTACTATTCTACAAATCCACTACATTTGACAGTAAATACGCATGACATGCTTTGTGTACTACACATCCTATATTCCCTTTAAATTCATTCCTACTATTACAATGTATATTTTTTGTAGCACAATGCTATTATATAACAGTCATAGCTTAGTGGTAAGTCATGCAGACTACTGTTTCCTGGGTTCGGGGCTGACAGTGGGATTTTATTTTGCTTTTGAGCAGACTACAGGACTTGTCATTCAGAGTGACTAAGGCACTTTTAAGCAGTTGTAACCGGGTGAGCGCTGGTTTGCGCGGAGCACCCGCATGCACACTGGCGTTCAGCTCTGCGCACACCCGCTTACAACCGCTTAAAAGTGCTTACTCTTGCTCACACCCGCGCTATTTTCTTTGAAAGAAATGAAAATGGGGAGACAGGAAAGTGGTGAAAAAGGGGTCACAAAGAGGGTAAGACAGTAGGGAAACAAGCTCGGGTTTTGCAGGAGGGATGTAGGTAAGGCCCATAGCTGCCCATTTCTTCATCAGCAACAGCTGTGCATATGTTTGTAATTTGGTGTGACATTTGAAACCTTCCACCCCTGAGAGGTGTGAGGACAACAATAATACTTGTTGTACAGCCAATTGTAATTGACAGTTTCCATGTCCAGCAGACATGTGTGCGAAATGGGCAGCTATGTATGGGACGTAATTTTTTTGTGGGTACAGAGTGCCCCCTTTTTTTTTTTCAGGTGAGAGTGGTATGTCAGGTAAAGGAAGTCGGTATAGCTGGGGAGGTAGGTTGGGTAGGTCAACAGACAAGACAAACAAGACGCATACAGGGGCAGTGTATGACACATGTGGGGGGGTTACACAATTGACGGGGACGGATGTTTGGATATCTAGAGCCCATAAGTCCACAGATGGCAACAGTGGAACTGATATCCCCACCCATGGGCAGTTGCCACTGTGCCTTCACAGTCCAGGACAGGGCTGTGCTGGGGGCTTGTAGGCTGGGCAGCAGGCACGCCCATTAGTTGTGCCACCTGTGCCTCAAGCTGGAGTAGGAGCCCAAGAACAGCTTCCTGGATCTCCCTATGCACCACAGTCTGGAAACTACGGAGGGTGAGTGGTTGTTCTCCTCCGGCCACACTTGCAGAGGGGGGATGAGCCCCATCCCCTGCAGCGCTTCCACCTGCAGGTGGCACAGGGCCACCAGAGGAGGGTCCAGACTGGGCACTACTGCCAAGTTCACTCGCCAGCTGAGGTGGGAGAGGTGGGTCCGCTGGAACCCGCCTTCCCTGTCGTCCTATGTTTTGCATTATGTCATGACAGTTTGGGTTAGTAACATACAATACCATTCACAATTAGTTGTAACAGCATGCATTAGTATTCCCATTAACCAAACACCCAGATATTCAGACCATTGAACAGCAAGCATAACACATGCATATTTTGAACAGCAATACACAGTCCAACATTATGCAGGGTTGATTGATGGCAACAGGCCATCAGGTTTGGATGTATAAACAGGGCACATGCATCAATGTACATGCAAATATGTATGACCCAACAGGACAAATGTTCAGGGGTGTTAATTGTGATTGCACATGCCAATTTCACGTGGAATGGATTATATGTGGTTATAGGGTAGGGTGAAGAAAATTTAATTAACACATTCAAATACCAATACGTATGCTGTACATTTCTAATAGCTGCAGATATATACACACTACAGTTCTACCTGCAGTTTCCTATGTGCTAACTACTTCAAGTTGGTGACAGGAATGTTACTGCTACATCAATATACATTTTAATTTTTATTCATACACATTCATATCTGGCTCTGTTCAGCTACATCATCCTGCTACATTTGCTTTATATAGCTATAGACAACTGTGGATGCTTGGTATTTCAGACAACCATACTATCTGCATATTGCAGACTGAGAGCAACATATCCAGATTTTGGGATACACATTCCAGCTGCAGTAACATTTTCAACACATTTTGCAGCTTGGTTCTGCTTGTCACATTCATTTCATTCTGTACTGACTGCAGTATACTTTATTCAGGATTTATTACTACTTTATTGGTGGATTCATATATCTTTCTCACATGCTCTCACTTGTTTTATTTATACAATTCAGGATGGTACTTAATTCTAGGCTTTATTGACATGTTTTACCTGTAGTTATTACAATCCTTTCCAACAGTCTCACTTCTGTCATGTTTCTGTATTTCAACAGGGATATATTTCACACGTGTTTTACTCAGCTTCTGCAGCTGTACTTTTCAGCCTGCTGCAGGTTATGTACTATTATATTACAGGTGGGACATCTTTATTTCAAACTTTATTTCAGACTTTTTCATTTTTCTGTTTGGATTACAGACTGCATCACACTTTTGTAATCAAGCAATACTTGCAAACCCTCTTACACTGTTACTTGCACGTTTTATTACTTAGTGACTACACTGCACTGTTTTGCTAGCTGCCATACTTTTATATTTATTTACAGTTACAGAGAGAGGATTACTGACCTGCCTGGTGGCGCAACTGTACCAGCCTATTGCCATAGGCTCTACGGTTTGCAAAATGGACACCTGCAGCTGTAATATAAATAAAGTAATACTGGAATACACATCTCCATAATATCAGCTAGGTTAATTTCTTACATAAATAATTACATGTAACTTACTCAGTAGTGGGGCGTTGGGCATTTGCCGGGCCTCCTGAATCCAACGGTTCAGTTGGTCCAGCTTCCGTCTCTTCAGGTCCGCATGGTGGTGACGGACCTGCTCACCAGTCCTTGGTATCCCTGTGGCACTGGTAAGATCATGAACCAACCGGTCCCACGCCTCAGCCCTATATGCTCCCCACAGGACCTGGCCCTGCATGAGTTGGGCCTCATGATTGTGGACAAGGAGCCAAACCATATATTTGGACTCCTCAATGCCCCACCTCTGTGCTCAAAATCAACTACCCTCACCTACACCTGACATTCTGGCTGCAAGTTGGTTCTACAATCGGTTATGCTGTGTATTCCTGCATATGGGGCTTATATATGCCGTTTTTCCCGCACTTATCTGTGATTGGCCATTTTGGAATTGTATCAGCTTCACAAAACCTGCTTTGTCATGCTCCTCTTTCTATTCATTCCTATATATTTGCTGTTACTGCATTGCTAAGTGTAGCTGTCATAGCTTAGTGGTTCAGTACCTTAACTATGGTGCATGGTATCCTGGGTTTGAACCTGGCTACTGCTTTTTAAATTTTATGACTGTCTACACAGGCTAGGAGGTGTGTCTGTGTAAAGGCAGTTTTGTTACAGCTTGCTCAACGTTGCCCGTCGGTTAGCTTGTTGGTGCGGCGCGCAGCTCCACCAAACGGGTTACGCTGGTTTACGCGTCATTTGGCTGTCAGCACGCATATTACGCTCAGCTCAGCTAGGGGCACACAGTTTCAGTGTGTTAAACCACTGCTCACCTACAGTCACTCATTTTACACCTGTTAAACCACTGCTCACCTACGGGCACTCATTTTAGACCTGTTAAACCACTGCTCACCTATGGGCAGATGCACTCAACTTGTTAAACTGTAGCTCAGCTATAGGCACATCTAGCATTTTTTATTATTTTGTTATCTCACATTTCTTCAAAATAAATGGCCCATTTCATTACATTTTACATAAAATATAATTTTATATGTGTACATATATGTCAGGGACTTGTTTCGTGCTTATTTCACTAAAAATAAAAATTGATGTTGGGGGTGCTCGAACCATAACTGCCTGCTCTTAAGCCAGCATTCCTACCACTACACTATTGCTTCTTGGTTTATTTTCCATATGTAGTTCTTATATACTTTTCAACTGACTGCTAACTGTGGCTAAGCTACGGGCACGCCCGCGCAAAAGAGCGCACTCACGGGCAAACATCTTTACAATTTAAAAAAAAATTTCTAACATGTTCATTTATATATTTTATGTTCATAGTCTGTGGGGGCATGTGTTGTGTTGTGTTTATTCACATTTCCATGGACTCCGTCATCGGAGTTTACTTTCAGGACTTTTACTCTTCTGGGGGTGTGTCCGTTTGCAGGGCTTGGCCTACGGACACGCTCCCTACTGTCTTCCACGGACCGTGTAAGCCTTAGGTGTGATTCAGCATGCCCTCATGCATATGCATGACATGCTGACATCACACCGTTTAACTGCAGCCTCCATGTAAGCCTTGCAACTCTTACACGGAGGCTTCGTGAATCCTGCCCATTCTTGCTTTTGAAATTATTTTAGAAATAATGTATTTGTTGTCAATCACAAGGACAAAGACTTGAGAGAAAGAAATTAGTTAAATAAATTAGAAATAAGGGAGGCTAAATGGCATCTGTTGTTAAATGCAGGTACATGTCCCAGACTAAACAATATGGCAAATATTATGAGTTTTTAAGGGAAAGAAAACCTGTATGGCTAGGGTATTAGGACTACTTTTAGATGCGGATTATGTGATTTTTTTAAAATATTACATGTCATGTGACTTTAAGTGAAATGTTTATTAAGGTCTAGTGATACTTTAAAGACAACAAAAGCACTTAATTCTTTATTAAGTTTTGAAGTTTTGCTCATGTGTGTGGTATGTGCTTTTAAATCAAGAAAAAAGAAAAAACTCTGACTTCAGACTACAGCAGAGGGAGAATTAAAGGTGGACATAAAGCTTGTATTTATGCAGTGCAGTTCAAAAGATCAAACTGTACTTACAAGAAATGAACAAATATCACAGGATTATATTTCAAAAGTGCTGCAGATGGGATTTTTTTCTAGTCACTCTGTAGGTTAATGGTAATAATAATAGGCTTTTTCTTTAAGCTTTCTCCAGCATCTCCTGAATTAAACAACCAACAGCCATCCTTCCTGATTCTGCACCAGATGGTTTATTTAAGACTTGTATAGTCCACTTCTCAGGTATATGAAATATAATTCACTGCACTGTTAACATTCCTAAAATTCAGCATAAGGCAGACTGCACACAATGTGTTGCCAGGTGGTTTGCCTTTACCTATACTAAGGTATGTTCTCTATTCCCTTCTGTAGCCTGTATCCTGGGAAAGACTATCTTAGTTGTTATATGAGCAGCAAGCAATATCCAAGATTTTAGTACAGGTATAGTCATCATGTCACATGAGCTCCAGTGGAACAACAAGTTCTTGTTTCACAGGATGGTTTAACTCTGGAACAACCCATTTGTATTGTGATGGCATAACAAGGATGGTGAAAACTCTAAATCTGAATGGCTAAAAGGACATGGCCCATCTAGAAAGATTGAGATTCCAATCCTACTGCCTATATATCCTCTTCAGTGGAGTATGTATTCTAACTAATATGAACTCTGTCCCTAACATATAGTATTTTAACCTACTGGGAGCCTACTTTTTTATATGCATTCCATCTACATCACAGAATATCACTTCCCAGCTTAACATTGCTGAGCTTATGTCTAATGTGTCAAACTGGGTGTTTCAACTCCTGCAACAGTTTGCAATAAAACTGTCCCTATGTCTACCTCTGAGGCATCACCGAAGACCGTAAATGACTTAGAAATTTTTTGAAATAATATAGGCTTAGAACATAACTCTCCATTTAATTTCTAAAATGTATTTTCTATGGTGTCTGTCCACTCAAAATTTTGCAGGGCCATACCTTTGTTCAATTCTTCTAATGGGCAATCTGCATGACAAATTGTTCTATAAATAAACTTTTGATGGTAATTGTCTAATCTTAAGAATGGCTTGACCTCTCTCTTGGTACTGGGTGTAGGCTAGTTATGTATCACCCCCACCTTCTCTGCCTGTGATTTTATAATATCTGTGCATGTTATGTAGCCCAAACAAATAATAGACTCCCACTCCATGTCAAGCAGAGTACCTCATTATCCCTTTATAAGCGCAACCTGGATAACTGGATGGGAAACAGAAAATACACTCCTGGGGTTCCACCTATGTCCCTGCTGGACAGCGGATCATGGTGCTGACTTGTCTAAACATGGGCTAAACTCTTGGCTAGTCTTATATGGGCCTCAGGGCCAGTAGCATAATAACCTCCTATGATACTATGTGGTCTAAAGCTCAAAAGGAGAAAATGGAAAATAAAGTATTATTATACATATAATATAGCTAAGGCATTAGCAACAATAAAAAACTGAAGACATGGAGAATGGTGATACTTTGTATATGACTCTCCGAATCCACTATGCAACAAGGTACTGTGACAATGGTTTGGTTTATAATGGCTAAAGAATTCAAATTTCATGAGTAGTTGAAGGAAAGATGAAAATTATTGCATGGGATAAGACAAAATTAAGCTTAGATTATAAGAGTGTGATTTTATTTCATATCAGGGATAGGTAACTGAATTACAAGAAACAGGCAAACACTGGGAAAATCTAACAAATCCAGACTCAGTTAAACACTTTTTGAGTTTAGAATACTGGCATCACATTATCAAATTCAAATAAGTAGGTTTTACAAAGCATTCAGTCATAATTACCAAAAAAGAGAAACGATGAAAAACAAATGTGAGACAAAAATAGAAAACATATATACAAATGGGGCACCCAAATTTCCAGCTCCAGATTTCAGATTTTTGCATGGAAGAGCTAATACAAGTATTTTATACCACAAACAAAAAAATAAAATATTTCTACAAGAAGACTAATGATGTAGGTCATGTTTTTTCAAAGATATCTTAAATATGTGATGTCTCAGTTGTGTATCTTAAAGCAATAGCTTGTTCAAGAATTTGCAAACATGTGTTGACAGTAATAATCTCAATATGTATTCTTTGCTTTGAAGGATTTATGCCATCTTATAGTGTTTTGAGTGTACGTGTGTGTGTGTGTGTGCGTGTGTGCGTGTGTGTGTGTGTGTGTGTGTGTGTGTGTGTGTGTCTGTGTATGTCTGTGTGTGTGTGTCTGTGTGTGTGAATCGATCTATCTTTTTGATAGATAGATAGATAGATGCACTAGATAGATTTACACAGACACAAATGCACACACACATTTACTAGATAGATTTTACACACACACACACACACACACACACACACACACACAAACACAAACTAGCATTGCTATATACCATATGTTGTATGTAGATGCTGTTGTGAAGTATGCCTTAAGTTGCTAATAACATTCAGTTCACAATGCTTTATCAGTCTGGGAATGCAATTAGTAAAGCAAAGATACTAACAAACGTATTCTATGAACATCATCATTATTTGGATAGCAAATCCTGTTGCCATTATTATCTATAAAGAAAAAACATAACTATTCAAGAATATAGCAATAACCCACGCCTGGGTGTGGGTAATGCTGGATTTACCCACGGTTGGCATGGTTTGGTCCCGAGGCGGCCCGAGGACCAAACAAAGCCAACCATAGGTAAATACAGCATTACCCACACCCAGAAGTGGGTTATTGCTATTATAGCATGACATGATTTAAGAAAAGAAACTATTACTTTTCTTAAATAATGGCATAGTATAAAGACTGTTTACTGCCCTTCCGCAGATGTCTGGCATCCGTGGCAGTTCTGATGTACTGCGCGCCTGCGCAGTACATCAGAGTTGTAAAGCAACGGAGAAAGCAAGATCTCCGTTTTTTTACTGTTTGCTATGTTAAATGGGTTTAACATAGCGAGACAGCTTTAAAATAAGCAACGGAGATGTCCGTTGCTTATTTTAAAACTGTCTCGCTATGTTAAACCCATTTAACATAGTGAAACAGTAAAAAAAGCAATGGAGATCTTGCTTTGCCGTTGCTTTTTAAAACCTGTCTCGCTATGTTAAATGGGTTTAGCATGAGACAGCTTTAAAATAAGCAACGGAGATCTCCGTTGCTTATTTTAAAGCTGTCTCGCTATGTAAAACCCATTTAACATAGCGAGACAGTGTTTTAAAAGTAGAGTTATACTAATGGAAAAAAGTCCGGGCGACCGGACCTTTTTCCATTAGTATAACTCGATTTACAATGTGCACGCTGGCCAATCAGCTTGCACATTTTGGGGGGGGGTCATGGTATAATATGAAATATATTCAGAATCCATTCTCTTTTAAATGTGGCATTGCCTTTTGTAATGAACGTCTGTGTTACAGTTGTGCATAAAATATTTTCCTTTTATTTAAGCAAATCTGATCATGAAAGTACCAGTAATTTCTGGTACGGGTGGTACATACCCACTTTTTTTAAATTACATAAATTAGTTGTAACCTCAACTCTTCAGCAAAAATGTATGTACACATTTTAGTTCAGCACAGGTTACATGCCAAAGCCACCTAACTAGTTTGTTTTATAATTGAAACAAGCAGTCTGGCTGACAGATGTGCCTTGCTACTGTGATTTATTTTTCACTCTATTTCTATCACCAGAGGGAGATAAGAAACATTCACAACATCCTGCTGACTTAGTAATGCCAGTTAGCATGCAATTTAAATTTATTTATTGCATAAACTACTGTCAACAATAGGTGTGCACAACATACATAAATCTTGCAGTTCATCTGCTTTCAATCACATATGCTTTCATAATTCCATTTTACTGAAATAGCTTGACAAGCAAATGAAACCAAATGAACAACCATTTAGTTTGCTCTCTTTGCAGTAATAAATGATACATTTTGACTGTAGACCTCAGCTGATTTTCAAATATTTCTTTGGATTGCTGTTCTTATAACCATTGTAAATACTGAGATGTGAAAAAAATATTCTTTCAATAGATTTATTAGTGTCCTAAATACTTAACTGAACATTTTTACGAAGAAAGTTCTTATGCTCAAAGTACATAGAAAAGTACTCATAGTTTATAAGTAGCAAAAAAATCTGTGTATATCCTATAAGAATTTTGTTTATGGAACACAAATGCTGTTGCAGAGAAGATTAAATGGTTATTATCAATAACTGTACATTTCTTTTGTTTAACCTTTACATTTGTTTTTCATGTTAGATTTCTATTTCTAATATCATTTTATTCCAAAGCAAGGCAAGAATATAGCATTTTCTAACTGCTTATGGCATTTCAATTTAGATGTGTGAAATACAAGTAATATGACATGCGTAAATCCTGTATCATTTTAGCCCAACATAAGTAAACATTAGTCCGTAAGTCTGTCTAAGAACATTTGCATGTTTGTATCTATAAGTGTTTGTATGTCATTTCTGTTCTGAGTTATCTCCACAAGAGTCTGGGTGTTGTATCTATATGTATTTGCATGTCATTTCTGTTTTGGATTATCTCCACAAGAGACTGAGTATGTATGGATTCATACATGTTGATGCAGTTACATGCTCTACTATACATGGCTCTACTATATGTGCCAACATGTCAGTAGCTCCCAAGACACCTGCTTGTTGCCACTTGTTCAAAAATGCAAGTGCTTGAACTCCTATAAGCCTGGTCTCTCACATGTATATAACCCACCCCACACCCAACTCATTATGACTGAGAAGCCCTACCATAACCTAACCTCTAACTCTAGAAGTCCCACCCAGTTCCCAATGGGAGTACTTGCTCTCTTAGCCTGAACCTCCACTCCCTCTCCCTATCCCCAAAGTGTCTGCTCAATCCCTAAAACTAAACTCTTTTCTTTCTCTAAACCTAAAATGTCCTTCCCATTCCCTAACCCACACTTCCTGCTTCCTAAACCTGAAAACTCCCTGATGGGTCCTTAAACCTAAAATCCTCCTCCCACTCCCTCCCCATGGTTGCTAGCCCAAACCCATATTTTTGTTTTGCGTGCAAGCAGCAACATGCCTGAGCTACAAGGTACTCAAGTCCTTGGCTTTGGCACATGGGTCTTTTAGTCATGGGTGCCGGAACCATAGAGGGAGGGGGGAGGGGAGCCCCCATTTTCACGCTTTAGCTGACGTCATCATGTGTGCAATAACGTCAGCTCATTAAGGCTACCAGCCTGTCGGTGTTTCATGGTGCACATAGGGTTTCCGGCTGGTTTGGTTTTGATTTTGTGAATGAGAACGGATGGTTTACTTAGCTGCTGCTGAGGAACGGATGGTTTATTTAACTGTTCGGAAGCTGCTGCTGAAGGATTACTGTTCAGAAGCTGACTGGGTGAAAATCGGAGTCTGGACTGGCTATTTTTCTGGGAGACATATTGTCAGAGTGAGTAAGGCAGGCTGCTTTTACTGGGAGATGTATTGTCAGAGTGAGTAAGGTAGGTGTGTGTGTGTGTGTGTGAAAATGACCCCAACGGAATACAGCTCGTGGCTAGAGGTACTCAGACTCAAACCCTGTACCTTGGGTACAGGTAAAAAGAGTCTAAAGTCCCTAGCTACCATCACTTGTGAATTTGTGCCTTAGTGGTAAAACAAAACCTTTTATTCTAGCAATTTTCTAAGGTTATAAGATCACTATTTGAAATGTGTCCCTATTTTGGGGCTGTATTCCCCCATTTATTGTCTTTGTCCTGTATTTTTGTGCTAAGAGGTTGAGAGCTATGGTGAGAAGTGAGAACTGAATTCACTAAATGATATGATAGCCATTTAAGTTTGTCTTCCTGTCTTTCAAGAGACTGCTGGTTTAGTTTAGTGGTATATTGCTCTGACCCTAGTGCATAGGGTTCTGGTTGCAAGACTTGGAAGTGAAATGCATGGTGGTAACACAACATTTTATGCAAGCAACTTTCCAAAATTATACAAGCAATGTTTAAAATGCTTCCCTGGTTTTTGGCCTCCCCCCCCATTGAAAATAAGTTCAAGAAGCTGTATTTATATATTGTATATAGAAATATACTGTCATCATGGAAATGTTCTGAATAGGGCAGTATTGTCATTATTGGTGCATGCATTTTGTTTCATTGCCTACTGGAAAAATGTTATAACAAATTTAAAATGCAATTGTGTGTGGAAGTAGACTGTTTTCATGGAAATGTTCTGAATAGGGCAGTTTTGTCATTATTGATGCATGCAATTTGCTTCATTGCCTACTGGAAAAATGTTCAAACAATACATTTAAAATGCAGTTGTGTGTGGAAGTAGACCTTTATGATGGAAATGTTCTGAATCGGGCAGTTTTGTCATTATTGGTTAATGCATTTTCATTTCATTGCCTACTAGAAAAATGTTTAAACAAATTTTAAATGCACTCTAACTTAAGTCTAACAAGTCTGCTGTATTATACAAGGAATATAATTAATACAACCAGGAAGGTGAATCAAGGAATGCATAGATGTATGCATGGCCCTAAAAATGTGTTTGAAAATAGCCCAGAGGAAAGTGTGAAAGGCTCAAAATCATGGGCAAATTTTAAGCTTTACTCTTGTTACCAAAGCTATTGATGAAGATAAAACAGTTCACACCACATTACCTTGACCTGGCCAAGCCTTTTGACACAATCCTCTACTCAGGTGTAGTACAAAAGATGAATAATGTAGAAGCAAACACATACATCACCAGCTACATTGCCAACTTGGCTCACAGGATGCAGGAGATCAAAACAGGGGAAGAGACCAGTCACCAATGGAGTCCACCAGGGTTCGGTGCTGAGACTTTTTCTGTTTGGCATATACATCACAAAAGTAAAAGGAAATACCAAAGAGCTTTGGCCAGCTAAGTTTGAGATGACTGCAAGCTAGGAGAAGTTATTGAATCCCCAAATGACTTAACCATCATGCAGCAAGGTTTGTCCCAAATAATAACTGGTGTCAAAATCATGACAATGCCCTCTGAGAACTGATCCAATTGTTTGGCATTTGGGAACTTGTGTGTACAGTGACCTAACTTTTGACCAACATGTGCCCAGAGTCATAAGAAAGCCTTTCTATATTGCACAGCTTATAAACAAATTGATTGTGACTAGGTCTAGAGATGTTGTTGTCCCCCTTTACAAAGCTCTCATTATGTCAATCATTTTGTATAATGCCCACTTTGGCATGTATCTGTCCAGCCCCATGCAACAATTGGAATACCTTCAGAGATACCTTACTAAAAGGATACAAGTTCTAAACAATAGGTCTTGCATGGACCACCTCAAAAATTTATTACTATACTCGGTATCCTACAGAGTGCTTAGAGGTGACATGTCTGGCATACAAAGCATCCTCCGACATAATACAGATGGACCTACTGAACATCAGCAAGTCAAATGGCATCAGAAATACTCAGTCCAGGTATCTAAACTGAATGTTGTGGAGAGATGGATATATATCACAGAGGCTACCACTGTTCTGGAACAGACTATCCATAAAAATAAAGCAAAGCTCATCCATCCATATTCAAATGCAACTTGGATCTAAGGAAGGGTAATAGAAAATGTACTCCAGGATTTCCCGTCATGCCACTAGTGGATAGAGGCAGTTCCTAAATGCTGTATCCCTTACATGGCCCCCTCAGATTATCTATGGTATGATCACAGTTGTTCTCACTAGGGCTAATATACAATTATCAGCCATGGGGATAGCTAACACCAATCAGAAAATGTTAATTCAAGGACCAAAAGGGAAATGGCTAAGCTTAAAATGTCCTCCAAGTGAACCTATGTTGTGGTAGCAAATAGTTACAAAAAAATTACCCTTTTTAGTTCATTAAGTGCCCCTGTCACCCTACACCCCCCCCCCAGTCTTTAACAGCTTCCTGTGCCTATGCTTTTACTGCTTGGGACTCAGATTCCTGCTGTGCTCCTGATGTACATATATCTATTTCACTATTTCATTAATGAGACAGTCCTACTTAGATTTTATGGTGTTATTTACTGGGAAAGAAGTGAGAGTGGAAAGGAAGACAATTGGAGAATTATGTAAAAAAGGACATAAAAATAAAATTAGCTAGGTTTTAAACAAGAGACAATAAATAAGCAACTGGTAAATCCAAAAAAAGGAAATGAATCATAAGTCATGACATATATTCACATAAATGATTGGTATATATTTTGCCCAAGTCCAGTGTCTACCTTAAGGCAGCAGCTGGCTCCCATGCCATCCATCCAGGAAGTTCAAATAGCTTCAAAGGTTCTAACTGTCTTTGCTTTTGCCATATTCATATATAAACTACCATGAATGTGAACACTAATACTTTATAAATATTAAACTGTGTTTCCTTCAACTAGTGCTCATGAGCAGTATTGGATGCATAGAAGAATAATTCCTTCACATATACCCTGGAGTACTCTATACAACTAAATCACATGACCTTTTCTGCATGTTCTGTAGTGAAGCCTCCTTAGTATTCTCCAGGTATCATTCCTTTCAGTCCCTCACCATTCTAGTCACCATTCCATCTACTCTGTCAATCACAATAATCTCCATCTTTCTTTAAGAATTCTAAAAGAGGAAATAGTACTTTACAGAAATATTGCCCATCTAATCCCTGATGCAGGAATATTATCACATTTCTGTCTCTTCATTCAAAACCTCTGGTTATATATCATGGCATTTGATTTGACTCTGTGACCAGCATTTCACACTGAGCTGAATGGCTTTAGATTTTCATAACAATAAGCCCCAGTCTGTATACCTGCTATGAATTCTTTAGCACAGTTTTTCAGAATGCATATTCTGTTACTGTATTATTTTTTCCAATGTGCTGTAACATACATTTGGAGAGAGTGAACTAAACTGGCCATATTCTATATTATATCTTTACAGATTCCATGGGTCTATCCCAAACCTTGCTTCTGTGTTTGAGGTCATGTCTCCAACCTTGCTATCTAGTTTTTTTATATCCAGTATGTATCCAAAGATGAGCACATACATAGAGCTGGGATAGTCATCAACTGTCAAGAAACAGCACTGCTTGGGTTCATATCTTCTGAGAGCTCCCATTTTATTAATATCTTATGTTACCTAATTTCAATACAACTTTCCTATCAGCCAAGCCGTTTACTCCTCACATCCATTGCTGTCATTTTGCCATCTTCATAGTTTCATAGGTACTAGCTACTAGGCCATCTGACCTTGCAGGCCATTTTAAGCCTATCCAATTTATCTTTAACCTATTCTACTGGGTGTTACATTGCTCTTGCCAATTCCATTATTGATAATTTTATATTACCTCTAGCATTAACTGATACCATACCACAGATAATTTAAGGGTTCACATGCATGGGGTAAAGCATTTAGGAGATGCCTTTGTGCATTAGTAGTAAGGGTTCAGTCCTGGGTTAAATTTTCTGTTTCCCATCCATAGATCCAAATGGTGTTTCACTGTGGGTAGAGATCAGCTCTGTTTTGCATGAATGCAGAGTTTGTTTCCAGAACAGTGGTATCATCTATGAGATATGTCTATCCCTCCAAACCTTTGTCTTGATACTGAGAAGAGGTATACAGCCCTAGACAGAATATTTCTGATGCCATTTGACTTGCTGATGTTTCATAAATGCATCAGTATAGGGTCAGAGGATGTAATGTATGCCAGACACTGGTCAACTCTTGGTAATCTGTTTGATGCTTAATATAGTGACAGGGCTTTGATTTGTTCCATGTAGGACATATAGTTTAGGCCTCGTATTTTTTCAGTAAAGTATCTCTGTGGACACTTCAGGTGCTGCATGTGTCTGGACAGATATATGCCAAAGAGGCATTATACTCAATGACTGGACTAATGAGGGCTAAGTAAAGCAGGACAATGACACCCCTAGATCTAAATACAATCCCTTTGAATACTTCAAATTTTTAAACTTTTATTTATTTTTTTTCCAGGTCGCTTGCTTGAAGGCTGCAAAATGCAGTAGTATATTAAATAGCACTTCAGATAAGTGAGGTATAAAGTGAAACAGTGGCACCTCTGGAGCGAATATGCATGATCTATAGAATTAGAAGGGCTAAATAATATGTTTTTCTGAGGTTAGTAGATACAGACTACTCAAATTTTAAATATTTGTCTACTATTTTACATACACATTTAATTACGGTATTATTTTTTCATAATTTGACCCTTTATTTCATTTTTACAATATATATATAACTTCTGCCAAGTCTTGTGATGCTACATATACTGATATTTAAGGTGGAAATATTACTATTGCACCAGTTTGTATTTTTAAATACATTAATTATATTCTTAGGTTGTAGACAGTAACCTAGGTTGTAGACAGTAACCTAGGTGCAAACAAAATAATAGGAAAAGAAGCAAACCATAGCATTTCCATAACATTATTCAGCATGCATTATTCTCATAAATTCCATTTATTTCTAGTCAGTTTGAACCTTCCCCTTTCTAAAAATCTGTTCACTAGTCATTTTATCTTCTTTACAATATTCAGTACTTCAATTTCAGTTTGTTTAACTTTTGATTTCCATTTTCTAGTAACTGCTTTTTTTGGCAATACCATGAAGACCTAATCGTGTCTTGGCAATTCCGAATCTATATTCCAGCTCAGAAGAATCACTTCCTTTGCTCCCCCAGCTACAGCCATTTGCTCCCCCAACATTGCTGACAAAGTACTCTGCACAACATTTTAAAAATCTGCCAAAGCATTATCTCTGTCTGAACTATCATTCCACTAGCATTTGTTGCTCAAGAAAGAAATCCTCTAAAGTCTGCCTATCGCATAAAAATATAGCTCCAAGCAACTCCTAAACCTTTTGGACTTTGTTGCACACTTGGAAACCATGCAGATGTCCTCCCATTTTGCTTTCGTATATTGCCATTCCATTCTCTCTTCCCTATCTTTTCTAACCCCATCTGATTGATTGTTATTGTTATCATGACAGATTTTATATGTCCTATTAATTAATCCTGTTTAACAGCAATTTTATAGTTATCATGACAGATTTTATAAGTCTATTAATTAACCTATTTTAACAGCAAGTTTACAGCAAATTGCAGACTCAAATAAAACTCTAACACATCTGGTCTTTCAATTAACACTCCCCTTCTATTTGCCCAAACAATCTTGAAGAGTTCCAGCATGTTTTATTGAAGCAGTTACATTACCTACTTTCCATTTTTCAGCACATTTTATCAATAGACCAGTTTATCACTAAGAAAAATATAGTCTAAGAAAAAGTGTCCCCAACAAATAGCAATGTGTATCAACCCTTTTTTTACCTCATTAGTAACCCCCTACCCTGGCTTTTTGAGTCGTTTTGTTTAACTAGTACTTTATTCATTGAATTACAGTCAGATTGACAGACAATGGTTTTAATTTGTCAGTCATTCCTTTATGTGGAATAGATACAGAAGACTTAATAAGGTCAGGATAAGCAGTATGTACTGTTACCTTTTTGTAAGGTACTGAGATTAACACAGAATGTTTCAAGATTCAAAAGGCAAGATTCACCATTAAAAAATCCCTATCATTGAATATCGGATAGAATTTATTTCCCTGTGATATTTTAGACAAGTTTCACTATGACTCTTTCCATAATTTTACACAGAATACTAGTGATTCTGATGGTCTACATTTTTTGAGGCCTTATATGCTTTATTTTGTGAAATGATACAACTACAACCTGTTGCTAAAGTCCAGGGATATGTTGACATGTTATGATTCTTTTCAGCATGATTGATAGGTAGCCATTTTATTGTATTTAAGAAACCACCAGGTGTATTGTCTAGTCCATGGGATGCGAGTTTTAATTTTACTTATGGCTATAGTTATAAGCAAAGACACCCCAAATAAGGATTCACCATATTGGAAAAATAGTTTGCCAATTTCAATTCTGCTTGATTCAAAGACTACAACGTGTCTCATTTCAAAGTGATTTTAAAATATATACACTGAAATCATGTATTTTAAAATTAACAAATTACATGGAACCTTTCACAGCTTTGCTGTCTTTATTTTTTTAAATATAATTAAAATTTACAGTGTCAGTGAGGTCAGGGAATAGGTTAGACCCTTTTGTGAACTACTAGATGTTACTGGGTGTTAACATTTTTTGGATCTTTGACAACCAGCTAGTTTGTGTGAATTGTTGTAATGCTTGAAAATCCATTTGGCCTTATATAAAAAAAAATGGTACAAATCTTAGAAAGTTTAGATGGTAATTTTTCATCATTCTTTTTGGTGGCGAGTACATGTCCAAACATTATTTATTATAATTTTATGTGTGTGTGTGGTACCAAAATAGTTTTTAGAGCAGAATCACCTTCTACTTCTGCCAGTGGTTTACAAGTTTTATGCAACATGTTCAACAATGTTATGTTATGTCAGCTGAAAAAACACTCAAATGACTTCAAAAAAATTTGTCAAAGGCAGTATTTCATACTGGTTCATAGCTAATCACCTAGCCCAGAAAAATAACTCAGCTGGCAGTTCGAAAAATAAATTTAGGCATCATTAGTGACTAAAATTACTATACAAGAAATTAACTTGATGTTAGTACATAATTTTAACTAGCTATGATGACCATATTACTAAATCTATAGCATTCATACTATGCTATGCCATTCACTTAATTCCACAATATGGCATTCACTATATAAAAATAATAATAATACTAAAAAAAAATATATATATATATATATATATATATATATATATATATATATATATATATATATATATATATGTATATATATATATATATATATATATATATATATATATATATATATATATATATAAATATACAATCTATGACCTTTAAGGAGAATTGAGGCTGAATATTCTGGTATCACGTTTACTAACGTAAATTACTATTAAGGATAAATATTATTCATAATATTAATATAAAATTAATATATAAATTATATAAAAATTATTTTTATGTTACATAGTTAGAAGAGAGATGATGTCATCTAGTTAAACTTTTCAATTTAAGTAGACATCTAATCGATCACATGTCATTGATACCTGGATGGCAGTATGCATTCAGGTGAATTTGTCAGTAAAGTTCAAGTTCTTCAAGTCTTAGGGAGATGGGACCACCCCTAATGTCGTATTTGACTTGGTCAATAATCTTGAACTTAAATTTATGGTTTGGAAATATTCCTATATGTTTAGCCAATGCATTTTCCATTTTCTTTTTATTGATAGTGTACTGGTGTTCGTACACTCGCTCCCGGAGCTTATGCTCAGTCTTGCCTGTATAAAATATTGGGCAAACTGGCACATTGCTAAATATACTACTAATTTGGTATTACAGTTATATCTTTCTTTTAATCTAAAGACATGGTCACTCACCTCAAATGTGTTTCCTATCTCCATGACTTTACAAAAGTTGCAGGATTTACACTGAAACATCCTGAGATACTTCACCAATTGTGGTCTACTAGATTCCAAGAGGCTTTTGATGTTACACCCTCTCCTAAATATAATTTTGGGTGAAGTACCTAAACTACTGAGTAAGGTTGGGTCGCGTCTAAGCCATTCCCAGTTTTTTTGGACCAAACTCTGTACAAGATGGCTATCCACATTATAGGTAGTAACTCGGCTCAAGGTGAAATCATCTTCTGTAACTGGACTATCCACATTAAAGTCTAACCCGCACTTTTCTTTAGATATTGATGCTGGTATTCCTCCCAAACTCAAAATTGCGGTGTAAAAGCCTGACTTTCTCTTACTCTGAACCTCCTCCATAAGTGAGTCTATTAGATCACTGGGGTAGTCTCGAGCTAAAAACATGTTCCTTAGTAATTCACATTCCATCTCAAAGTCTCTATCCAAAGTGATAATTCTAGCCGCCCTTACCAGTTGGCCCTTAATGACCGAATGTTTTTGATGGTAAGGATGGCAGCTGGAATAATGGAGAAATGCATTGGAATAGGTACTTTTCCTGAAAATTCTAGAGAAGTATCGATTTCTCCCCCTATCTTTTCTAAGATTAATATCTAAGTATGCTATTTCATCACTATCAAAAGTGTGAGTGAATTTCAGGAAGGATGCGGTATTATTAAAGTAATCCACTAATCTATTAGCTTCTACAAAATCCCCTTTCAGCATAATAAAAATGTCATCCAAGAACCGAGTATAAAACAAAATCAGGTTCTTGCATTCCTCAATATTGAAACCAAAATTAGTTTCCCAGAATGCCATAATTAGGTTTGCCAAACTGGCTCCACAAGTGGAACCCATGGCAACCCCAATTTTCTGCAAGTAGAAGTCATTCTCAAAACAAAATAGTTATTTGATAAAACAATGTCCAACAACTCAGATACAAGTGAAATTTCTGAATCAGGGGCTCCTTTCTTCCTTAACATCTCCATAATCCATTCGATTCCTTCCAAGTGTAGGATAGATGTATAGAGGTCTTTTACATCTATTGTAAGAAAATTATAGTTCTCGCTGTATTCAAGTTCATTACTTTTTTTTGAAAATGACCATGAGTCTTTGCAGACTTGACTCTCACTTGTCAGGTATCTTTTCAGAATAGCATCCGCTACTTTTGCACATGTCTAAGTGACTGAATCTCAACCATCCACTAAAGGTCTCATTGGTGGATTGGTTAGATCCTTATGGATCTTGGGTATCCCGAACAGTCTCAGGATTTTAAGGTAAGGCATGGTCATGTAGTTGAAGACTGGCGTCAATTCTAGCTGCTATGAATAAATCGTAAAATAAAATAAAAGTAGGGACCTTGGGAATGACATCTCTCTCTGACTTGTACATACAGTAAAAGGGATGCCAAACATGACACTACCTGTGCTCAACCATGTATATGGAGTGCACTATGTGTATCTGACATAGACAGCCCTCCAGCACCATCCTCAATACTGGCACACCCACAAGGTAAGTCACACTTCTTACCAATTGCCGAATGGAGTAGTATGTATTGTTACTTGTATCTGTGGTATAGATGTGAGCATGCAAGGGAATTGGGTGGCTGAATGGGATGCCAGCAGATAGTAGACACATATAGTAGCAGCATGAGATCTGTAAGAAATACTGGTGTCACCACAGTAGCCAGTACTACACATGGTGACAAAACCCACTGCAAGAAATGTGCTAGGCCACATGTGTATCCATATGACACACACATGCCAGTCAGGGAGGTTCACATACCCAACAACAGTTTCAGCCAGCAGGACAAACACAAGCAATGGCTGTGCTAAGGCCTCTGAATGATGGCTATGGGTAACCCCCCCCAAGGCCTACACAGACAGACTACATCAGGTCAGGTGGTGGGATGTTAGTTCTGAAGGGTAAGACATCAGAAACTGATATGTAGGTCAATCAAGCCTAAGATCTGTAGTACACTGATATGCCTCTAGTCAGCATGATAGGTTAGAATACAGAATGAAATAGAGTACCTGACATACCAGTACAGTCATAGCAAATGTGTACAAGTGTCAGGTGTACCCCCCCAATCTTATGTAGAAATGTAGTAACAGTCAGGTGTGCTCCCCCAATCCTATGTAGAAATGTAGAAACAGTCAGGTGTGCCCCCCAATCAAATGTAGCAATGTAGAAACAGTCTGGTGTGCCCCACCCCGATCCTTTGTAAAAAATGGCTAAAAATGAAACTCTGTCCCCACTAGCATTCAAAACACATCATCCAAATCCTCCTTTAAAGACCTCATCAGGCAACATCTCAAGCAAAGTTGGCAGTGCCATGATTGCTCCCCAGGCTAATGAAAGTGGATAAGGTATATATACTAGAGTACTTGATAATAGTTTTCTTTCTTTCTCACAAACACTGGCTAATTTACAATGTATGTACTGTACCTGTGTACTATGTATGCATTCTACCTATGTTCCAAATTTCAGCTATACACCACAAATCTATTAATTACCTTTATTTTTAAATGAACATTTTTTGTTTGTTCTCTCCACTGTAACTGTTGATGTGCAGCATACCACTGTAAAAACATGTCTTTTGTAATTTGTGTGTATACTCATCATGTCTAACTAAATGTATCTGTAATTTTTCTTTGTGGAGCTTTTCTCCCCGGGCCTCTGCTGAAAAAGGGCCTTTTCAGCTCAGTCAGACACCCCCGGTTAACAAATGTAAAATAAATAAATGTAGAAATGCAGAAACAGTCAGGTGTGCCCCCCAATCCTATATAGAAATGTAATAACAGTGCGGTGTGCCTCCCCAGTCCGATGTAGACATGTTGTAACAGTCAGGTGTGCCCCCCAATCCTATGTAGGAATGTAGCAACAGTCTGGTGTGCCCCCCAATCATATGTAGAAATGAGGAAATGTCAGGTTCGCCCCCCCCAGTCCTATGTAGAAATGTAGAAACAGTCAGGTGTGCCCCCCCAATCCTGTGTAGAAATGTAGTCAGGTGTGCCACCCCAAATCCTATGTAGAAATGTAGAAACAGTCAGGTGTGCCCCCCCAATGCTATGTAGAAATGTAGAAACAGTCAGGTGCCCCCCCCCCGGTCTGATGTAAAAATGTAGTAACATGTATGTGTAGGTATAATACCAGTGGAGCACAGATTACCTGAGGTGGTTAAGGTAGCAGGATAGATTGTAGCATTTGTACAATATGCAGGTATGCGTGTGTTAGGTTGATGTGTGTTTCATATTGTGTGAGAGTGGTCAGTATGTATGCATGGTGAGGTTTGACCTGGTGGCCATTGCCCAGTACTGCTGATGACAGGGCCAAGTTCTCACAACTGCAATGCCAAACACAATGCTCTCCAGTTTAACACATTCTAGTAGTAAACCATTGTAAATGTATGGAGGTAATATGTGTCACCATCTGAAAGATGGACATGGCATGACTGCTGGGCCGGATATACAAGCAGTACACAGGGGAAAGTACCCCAGACAGACAGTGTATAATATGTAACCATGAAATGGACACACCATTGGAATTGTACATACTGGTTTGCAGTACATTATCTGGGCTTGTAGTAGGGAATGCCGATCTCGTCTGACCAAACACTTGCAGATCACAAAGGTCATAGGAATGATGTATTGAGAAACAGCTGATGTCCCTGCACAAGTCAGCATAAGTGTAATACCCTATGCATATCTGTGAGTCAGATGCAAATAGTGTCCATAGCACACATGCAGCCAGCTCACCCAACCACCACCCACAGGTACATCTCCGGTCTTATCCCTGCTGTTGGGAATGGATACAATATGACCCCCCCCCCGTGTATGGCAATAGCGAAATAATGCAGCATGCAGGTGTGTCCTTAGCTGTAAGCAGCACCCTGCCAGCATCCACACCACCTGATCATTATTGACAGGATGTATTGGCATGAACACCTAGTACACCTACCCTGTCACCCCAGGGGAATATACTGTATGGCAGTCTGGTACTGTAGGACTGACATAATGCAACTGCCTGCTACAGCTGGCCTGCATCACCACCAAATGGCCTACAGTCCTCTGCCACAGGCCTGAATCTCACCCATACTGCCAATGTATGTTATGTCATGGACTCCCAAATAACAACATAACACAGTCCACAGAACCCATATGCAAGGCCATGTGGACAAACCACAGTAACATGTCCACCATGTCCCACTGCATGAACTGTGGACCAACACCAATACACTGATGTGGTGAAGTGCTATAGGGAAAGTATCAGAGAATGTTTGCATAATGTATGGAAAAGGATAGAATAATAGAGGGGAGGGTGGGAGCATGGGCAGCATGGAATGTGTGAAGTCTGAAACACAGCCATGTGCACATACTATCCCTGGCTGCAAACACAAAAATGGGTGGCTACAAACCTGCCTGTACACCACAATAGGGGTAATGTCCTGATTTATGACCCCTGCCTCAGGGTAACCTGTGTGAATCTGTACAGCTGTGAGGTATTGCCACAGCAAGATAAGGCCATACTGTCATGTCGATGGATGTACAATTATGGGATCCTCTGCCACCACTGTACCAAGGTGCTGAACTGGTTACACAGACCCAGCAGAAAGTTTCTGCAGCTCCCCCTCCAGAATCGCATTAGTTTGCTGGAAAATGTAGGCATTTGACCACAATACTAGACACAACTGCATTCACCCTGTGTTCCCCAGGACATCAATGTAAGCAAAAATGTCTACCTGACAGTACTTGAGGACATAAAACATCACAGTGCATAACACTACACATGTCTGAATATCTCTGCTAACACCATGACCATGTAGCAGAAGCAGCACAGACACAATTACCTACAGTAACCCACTATCCCTTGCACAGTTTGATCCCATATTGCCAACTGATCTACAGATATGCTGCAGAAACAGTTTGCTAGCTGTAGGTGTAGAACACAAAAGTTTGCACTGGAATATAATTTACCTGGAATGGATCCACACATTCAATACAGAAGGGCATACTGGGCATGCTCCCACACTTAGAGACATGAAGGCAATGTTAGACAACAGAATACTGAAAGGTCATACTGGGTATGCTCAGACACTTGAAGCCCATATCTGGCAACAAGAAATGAAGCCCATGTCTGGCAACAACAGTGGACCATGCATATCTGACAGTTGCAGATGTTAGTGCATGCACTCCTCAGTATGCACCAGTCATGCTTTTACACACATTGGATAGGAATACACACATATATCCAAGGACAACACACTGTAATATGCCAAAAGTATACATACATAGATGTGTGGAAGAGAGTGACAGTGACACAGAGCCTTCCATCATGAGGCTTGTCCCACCCAGCACACAGCCAAATGGTACAACCACATGATGTTTAAATGTCACTCACTGTAGAAATTAGCCTCTGGTATCCCTCATCATTATAGACTCTGTGGTGCTACTGCTAACTTTGCAACATGACTGTACAAGGCAGTAGTCATCTAGCAGTTTAATACATGTACCTGTGGAATATAAACCTGTGTGTGCCTGAGTGTGGTGTGTCTACCTCTAGATGAATGGGTTATGGTCCATGCACACACACTGCCCTCCCCATAGCCATACTAAGGCAAGTCTGCTGATGTCAGTCACTGTGAAATATACCTTTAGGGAAGGAATAGCCCAGTAATCTCTGTGCCGGGTCCTATAACTACATAATGCTGTAGTGTGATATACTAGTTAGGAAGGAGTGCTAATCCCAGATGTGCAACTGTGTGTGTCTGTGTATTTGTCTGTGTACAGAACTATGTTTTTAGGCTAGTCACAATCATTACAATTTAAATGCCTTTGGGGAAGTAGTAGCCCAGTAACCTCCGTGGTGCATCCTATAACAGCATAATGCTGTAGTATGATATACTAGTTCAGTAGTGGTTCTATTTCCAGACGTGGCAAGAGTGGATGTTTGTGTGTGTGTGTTTCTCTGTGTAGGGATCAATGCTTTTGAGGCCATTCACAGTCACTACAACCTCCATTGCCCATCTTTGGCAAGCCTGCTGATGTCATTTCCAGTGAAATACACCCTTGGGGATGGAAAAGTCCAATAATCTCCATGGTTCTTCCTCTAACTGCGTAATGCTGTAGTGTGATAAACTACTTAGGTAGGAGATCTAATCCCAGACATGGCAAGTGTGTGTGTGTGTGTGTGTGTGTGTGTGTGTGTGTGTGTGTGTGTGTGTGTGTGTGTGTGTGTGTGTGGCTTTCATTTATCTCCTGTGTGGAGGTGGGTGTGAGTGTGTACCAAGTGGACTCATTGTGGAGCAGGTTTTGCAAATTTTTTATGTGGTGGTCCTATTATATGTCACAATGTCCACCTTACAAGGATAACAGATGTCAAATAGCTGAGAGGCTGGGGTGCCAATCCATACCCCTACATGTGACATCAAGGCCTGGTGAACAAAGTAAGCAACCCTTGTATTACCCAGAGAAAACTCTCAACCCAGGTCTCATACACAAGCACGCTTGCCTAGACAACAACTGCTTTGTTGATAGTACCCTGCATATTGCCACAGATAGTAAACATGATGTGATTGCAGTGGACTACAGAGGGCACAGCACCCTGTCCCATCACTACAATAGGCACATAATTACAGACAGTGCACCTTCACTATGTTCCCCACTGGACGCCTGCAACAACTGTGGTGCCATCAAATGTGACCCACAAGGACATACCATGCCTTAAACAGATGCCCTGTATGGACATATGCCACTGACACCAGGGAATACCTGTATCATGCTATCAATGTAGGTGCAGGGTCATCCTGGTGTCCATTACCAGTTCCTGCCATATGATCCCAGGACTGGCACATCTGATGATGATCTGTGTGCACAACATGGGGCAGACACCCCAGGTACAGCTCCACATGTCACTGAACATGCATGTGGGACATCTGCACATCCCAGACACCGTCCATGTCATGGACTATAGAACACATACATGGCAAGCATTGCACAGCTCTGGCCACACACAACAGTAACCCAGGTGACTGGATGGTGAATACAATACCCACCTGTGTGGGCCAATCCAGACACTACACCCCTGAGCCACACTGCAAACCATTGTCATGTGGCTTGATGCCAAGGTGTACCCATCACCTAACCTTGTATAGCCTTCTTGCACAGTCAACCAGTACACACCCATGAAGCAATGCACCTATGCATGTCAGTACTGGCACCCTGTGTCTGTGTGTGTTCAGTATGATGCTTTTGACCTCATTCACACTCACTACAACTCCCATTGGCCTACTGAAGCATGCTGTCTGATGTCAGACACCTTCACATACCCATTGTTTATATAACATCTGGATAACCCCTCTGGTGCATGTGCAAGCGATACCTGCGCATTACCGTATTGTGGCAAACTAGCTAGTTAGGAAGTCTATTCCTGTCCCTGCCAACTGTGTCAATGTGTGTGAGTCCCTGAGAGAGTGTAGCTGTGTTGACGTTGACACCTGTTCATGTAGACAGGCACGTGTACTACACCTACCTTATCTCTACTATATGACTGCTGCAAATGTCACTCACCATCAGATATACCTTTGGACAACTCCCCAACATGTAAGCTATGTGGTGCATGCAATAACTGCATAGATGTGATAGCAATACATAGTCAATCAGGGGTTTAAAACCCCATACTGGTAGGTGTGTGACATAAACATGCTTAGGTTTTACTCTCCCACCCCTTCCCTGACTTACTTTGTCTCTGTCTGTCTCTCTCACTCTCTCTCTATGGTGGATGTGGAGAAGTACACCTGCTTTGCATAGGAAGCAGCTTGTATTTTGTAAGTGATCCTCATGATCAGCTGATGGCCTCTGCACGAACTGCAGCCCCCCTCTAGCTGATTGCATGTGGAACAGCTGTGGGAACATTCCTATAGCCAATTGCATGGAAACACACTCCAATATCTAGGAACATCATGTTGTTGTTGGGTCTTTTCAGTCACTGTGAGCAAGACCTAAATCTGGTGATTGGCAAACAGCATCACAGATGGTATTGGGATTTACCTCTAACAACATACACTGTGGAAACAGGCCAACAGATGGGAGGGGGATGTTCCAGACATGACTACAGAATGTTAGTGTTGCTCTTCTGCATTTGGAGTAATGTTGGTTTAACAGACTGTGTGTGGATATGGCTGGTCTACATGATTTTATACCTGTCATGACAGTGTTATGTGTTTTAGGAAACTTCCATCTGTAGGGTTATCTGCAGACTGGGCAGTGTGTGGAGCTTTTTGTTTCTTGTGTTACTCACAGAACACCTATCAGAGAAGCATAGTATGAGGATTGCAGTCAGTACATGGTGACAGCCATGAGAATTATTGACTTCATATCCCTCATAGGACATATGTCACAACAAACCCTGGTATGACAGTAAATGTATGGGGTTATCACAGCAACATGCCAATATTGGGCCAGTGTTTGTAGCTCCAGCCACAAGTCTGTCAACCTTTGTACATATGTCATGCAGTAAGTGGTGCATATATTCTGTACACCATTATTTATTGATATCATACCTGATAACAAGCCAGTCAGATATCAGACTGCTAGACATGTTGTGTATAGTAGGGGTTGTTTCTGAGGACATTACTTGGGCATTCTGTGGTTGTGTTTACAGTACTGGGGTCTTTGTACTTATGGTGATTGTCGACAGTATGTGTATTGTGCATACTTACCTTGGGATGTGCAGAGACTGTGGTAGATGTCATTGTTCTTGGTTCTCTTCTATCTGATGTTACATGCTGCTCCAGTGTATGGTACCCTATTGACTCACATGTCTGTAGGGCCAGACACACAAACGTCCCATACCACAGACAGGCATTGGACCACACTGTGTCATGATCCAGTGTATGTAGGGTTAGTGTGTGAGTGGCACATATGAGGATGGTGTTTATCAGACAGTCCATATAGTGTCATATTAAGCTTGCGTACCATATGTGGCAGTGGTTGTGTTCACACTGGTTGTGGGTATGCACTTTCTCACAGATGTCTGTTACTCTGTGCTGCAACATGTGTGTAGAGCCTGCTATAATTGAAGGTACATGTGTATACCCCCATACAAAATGTAGTCCAGTGTTGTGGCGGTCTGCCTGTAGTTTGCATAGTGCCTTGTGACATGCCTAGCAGCCTAGTGTAATAATCCAGTGTGCTGTTATGTCCAGTTATTTTCAAGACATACTGCTGCCACGCCACCATATCTGTTGTGTATTTCTGACAAAGCAGTGGGATTCTCTACAGATGTATGTCACTGACTACTGGGTAGTATGTGGCCATGTGACTTCTGCACCACTACATATTTTGTATCAGGACAGACAGGTGTGTGAATGCATAAACTGTGTGGGCATATGTAGTCCAGTATTTATGTCATATACCCAAGTACATGGCTATTAACATCCACATTGTGAGGCGTAGTCCATATGTCTCGCATGAAGGAGATTTGTGTACACCTCTGGACTGACCACAGAGTGCCAGACTGTCCACATATATTGGTCATATCTCTGCTGTAGTCCACAGGATCATTATTGTGCTGGTAGTGGTACTGTACTATGATGTCCTTAGAATGTCTGTCAGTAGCCAGTTGTGCACATGTCAAAAGCAGATGTGACCTCCCACACACAACATGTCTGTTAGGACAACCCCTGTTACAGTAGCAACAGTCTCCATATATACCTGCAATACATACATGACATCCCCTTGTAAGAGGTTGGGACTATATATATATGTATACACACACACATATATATATCTATATATCTATATATATATATATATATACATACATATAAACACTCAAATATATACATATACACAGTAATATATGTATACACATATACAGATATATAGATACATATGCACATATAGTTATGGATATCTACATATATATCGACATAAATAGGTATATCTGTACACATAGGATGTGTATACATATATATCTATACATACATATATATATATATATATATATATATATATATATATATATATATATATATATATATATTTAAAACCTCGAATCACAGTGGTTCGAGTGTTCATATGAGCGACTCTAAACCACGAAAGTAAAATGTTGACAGTTCTTAATGTTCGAAAAACAGCAAATTGAAAAGCAGATTCGCTGTTTTTTTAACATTAATGTCGAAAAAAAAAAAGTGTAAAGCCCCCCTGCACCCCCCCATGTGGGGGTCTGCACCCCCACACCCCCTACTTTATTATTCTAACTCCGAGATCGCACTACAGTGGGGAAAGGAACCATTTCCCAATCCCAACTATAGTGTAATCCACCCCAGAATGTTGAATGTGCAATGAGCAAATATCACTGTGCAAATTCAGTTCATTGCAAATTCCAACCTTTTTCCGTTCAACGTTTGCAAACTTTGCAGACTGCCTTTCAGAAAATTGCTGTTTGCCCTTGTGCAATACACACATGTAAAGGTAAACCGATATATATATATATATATATATATATATATATATATATATATATATATATATAGATATATATGTATTATATATGTATATACAAAGAGATCTACAAATGGCTGTATATATGATGCACTATACAGATGTGTAGCCATACATATGTATGACTATATATGTGTATGTAGATGTAGACATATATCAACATATGTATATGTATATATCCATATTCCTGTCATGTGGAAACATCACTGTCGTGTATACCTTCCCAGATGTATCTCACTGTATGTATCTGATTTGTGTATATTTAGATATAACAACATATGTGATGCAACAGTAATATCAATAACAAGTGCTACACAATTGTGGAAGTCAAAGCAATTGTTCAATACTATTCAATATGTGTAGTGACAGATATATTGGAAAAACAACTGTCTTCACAGCTGTCATGGCTTAGTGGTTAACTGTTGTGACTATAGTGTTGCTGGGCAGAACAAGGGCTGTTGGAGACAGAATGGTTAAGGCTGTTTTGAGCAGCTTTAAGTGCATTTGCGTGAAGCTAAGCGGTGCTAAGCTATGGTTAAATGTATGGGTGCTTACACCGTGTAGGCTTTGCTTACCAGTGCACAAATTTGCTTAGCTGTTAAATTGCAGCAATGCTGACACCTGCTCATAGATTCATGTGTTCATAGGTAGGTACTAGGCTATCTGCTCGATGGCATTTATAAGCCTAGCCGGAATGTGTTGGCTTTCACCGCCCCCTTAGATTAGTTCCCTGTGCCTCTGTCCAGCAGAGCCATTGAAGTGAACCCTGGGATGGTGCTAAGCATGGCTCAGCCCTGGTAACCAGTGCTCACATCCCAGTCTGATAACATAGCAGGGTAATGACATCTGTAATAAGTGTATGTAATGCCATGTACAATACATGCACCTGTGTGCTGTCATTATAGTGCCAAGGGGTGTGAGTGTCACATTTGGGACATGTAAGTATATAAGACCTGTACAGCACTTTTATCCATGTTAATGTGTTACAAACAAGGGTAGTAACCCAGGTTACGTGCTGTCACACTGGCATGTAGTGTATCATGGTGGTACTACTGTTGACAGTGCTTTCCCAGGCAAGAGAAGAGTGCTAAATGTAGTACTGACAACAAGCACACCTGCAGGCATAGCTGGACTCTGAAGTCTCACTGTCATGTTCCTGGTGTGTGAGCTGTGTCACAGTATATATCCCCTACTGGATAATGATCTGACATATGGAATGTAATTGTAGACTACCGTCTGTACAACACATGTCAGTGAGGGCTTCCAGCATATAGTAATGGCATACATATTGTTGTCAAATGTCTGTCTGTCAACACATTCAGCCTACTGCATAGCTACTTGCCAAGCTGATGTCTGTCAGTCCCTGTACAGATGTGCTGATGGCAGGTATCCAGCTTGGATACATACAGGTAACCTATTCTTGACTGATACTAACATGTCTGCCCAGCTGTGTTATAGCTGGCACATATAGGAGACAACACCCTGTACACACCACATGCCATGGGTACCTCCACTACACTACCACAGTCAACAGAACATGCTTGGGTACATGTCTCCATCACAGACACTAATGATGTGTTGTAATACATGTTGCATACATGTCAACTGGATCACCTTAGTGGACATTTTCAGGAGGCACCCAGAGGATTGGCTGATGCATGACACTCTCACCCTGAGGGTCACCACAGTGTTGTCTGTCGATAGATGGCCTGCTGACACATGGCAGGTGACATGATACCACTGTACACACATCCCTTACACTACCCATCTCTCCATGGACAATAGCCAGGTACACACCTATAACTACCTGCAGTGATGCACCTCAATACTGACACATGTGTACGTGTGCATTACTGAGGATAGCAGTGTCTGTGTGTTACTACACCTGTAGTTGGGAATAGCATGAGGGCCTACACAACCACCGCAATACCCATTGCCATAGTAAGATGTGGCTGCTGCTGTATCAGACATTACATGTACCCTGTTACACTCCTCTCCCTAATGGCTACATGAGCCTTGCAGTACCAGCACAACAGTGTTGTACAAATGGGTCGATAGGCATGGGATATCCATTGAGTTCTGGCATGTGTTTGTATGTGTGCATGCCTGTACATTTGTAGGGTACAGCATTCCGAGGCCACATACTCCTATTACAATACGTATTGCCACACAGTAGTATGGATAGTATTGTTGATGCCCATAGGTGAGGCATGACAATACAACACCCTACTATGCCTGTGGCATGTGCATTAGATGCATATCCCTGTAGTACTACTGTTGGGATATACAATGGGTTGTATCACAGATGTGAGCAATGTGTGAAGGTGGGTATGTCAGAGTGTCATTATGGGTTCCATTGAGTACAATATCCACTGTGGGATGTGGGTGCTCTGTACACTGTCATTACACCATGGTACACCTGGTATATGTCCCATGTACCACTGTATGGTGACCACTGTCACCATCAACCATACAGGTAACTGATACCACAATCCAGCCCAGTTATGCATGTGCTGTGTGCAGCATACCTGTAACACATTGGACACACTGACAAGTTAGTTAGCACCGATAGGCCCATGTCTCTCAGATGTGTGTCTGCCTGTTATGTGTCTGTTAATGTGTATATGATGGTATGTCATACTATGTACTGTCTCTATACAACTATTACAACCCCCCCATTACCATACTGTACATGTCCAGGGATGTTCTGCATGTAACATGCAACCTGGAACACACCTCACCCTAAACACTGTGTGGTGTGTGCAATGAAAGCCACACACTTCAGTAGCACTTCATACCTAGGTAGGTGTCTAGTCCCAGTGTTGCCAAGTAACAGTGTGCGTGTATGTGGATGGGTCTATGTCAGGTGATTGATTATACATGTTCCAGCAGGTCACCTGTCCATGTGTCCATGTGACACAGGCAATAACTGTTATACAAACCTGTGACATGTGTTCAACTGTACCCCGGATATGTCACAGCCATGGTATCACCACAGTGCCAAACCCCTTGTGGAATATGACTGCAGACCATCCTCCTGCTAAATCATGTACACCTACGACACAAATGGATAACATTATGGAGATCACAATCATCAAGTGTTACTAACAGCTATAATGCATCATTGCTGGACAGCTACACTACCTGACATGTATGCATTAAACATTAGTCCTGACAACATGTTACACTACAGTACATTTGTACACTGTAGTACAGTCAGCATGTGCATCAGAACCATATTAGCCTGTCCATGCATCGATGTTATGGATGACAGGTATGTGGCACAGGTATCATCATATGCACAGGTTGTGTTGTTGGTTTGCCAGAGAATGAGGGTGGGCCATATGTTTGACACCATGTGTGTGGGTAAGGGGTGTAATTTGTTGAAATGGGCATGGTGATGTGGTGAGTGTAGGTATGGGGTTGCCCTTGGTGTGTTCGTATAGTGTGTGTATGCATGCACACAGTTCTGCCATGTGGCTGCCATATACAGGTGTTTCTTGGACAGCTGCAGACCATACATGGCAGGGTGTGAAGTTCACCGCCTCCGGCCATGGACACGCGGACTGTGCCTGCCAGGGTTTCCATGGGCACGCCCAGGTACAGGCCTCAATGTGCTACTCTCCTCTGATGATGACAGATGTCCGCTGGAACCAGGTCCTTCCTGGGACTGACCAGGGCCACGTGCACATGGCCTACTGTGGTGTGGACAGCCCCCCCTGCAGTGCTGGGGCTGGTACTGCCACTACAGGAGCACCTTGGTGTCCTAGTATGTCCAAGTTGACCGCCGGCTGTTGGTGTTGCTGGCCTACATCCATGCAGCTGTCGCCGCACTCACACCACATTTTCAAGCATGGACAAACCACGGTCGATGAGGCCCACCATCTCAGCCAACCAGCTATCCATGACCACGGTATTATCACAGAGGGCACCAGACATTTCATGGAAGTTGTCGCTTACAGATGTGGGAGCAGCCCTCTGCAGCCTCAGGCCCTGTCTGACGTACAGTTCCATACATGCTTGCACCCCCATGACAGTCTGAAACATGCGCGTGGTGGCACCAATTGTGGCGCTTCTGCCAGGGGCATGATGACCAGTGGGCCTACCAAGAGCACCAAGGTACATCTGCCTATGTGGTGCCCTACTGGACATCCATGTATGCCTGCTGTGATGAGACACAGTAGGTATAGATACCACACTCACCTGTGCACTGCCACCAACCACCGACTGTCCCTCTGCTATGGCCTCTAGTGATGGGGTATGTATAGGCACTGTAACTGTGTGTGAGGTTGGGGTGGCTAAGAGGGGGATGTCAAACGATGGCACAGATTCGGCCCCAGACAACACCGCCTGTGCATCAACAGTACTATCATCATCTTTCGTGTTTGTATGGACACTGACATTAGATTGCCTGCAGGAGGGACCCTGACCCATCTCGCCACCTGTGGGGGAAAACAAGAAATGCACTTTAAGACCTGTACAGCATTGCACAACAGTACACACAGACACATGCACACACACACACACACACACACACACACACACACACACACACACACACACACACACACACACACACACACACACACACACACACTCATTCCACCTTAATACCTACCTAAAGACAGTCCCACATTTATTAACATAAGTTCCCCATCCTGCATCGCACTTGGTAACATACATTCATTAATACCACTCATTAATGTATCATTCATCTAAATGCCTAGATGAGTGATCACAACACAAGACCTGTTCCTCCATTACCTCCTTAACCTGAGTGGAGTAGGTCTTACATGGCCTCACTGCTGTCATCCAGTGTTCACCCTGTGTATGTCTGGACATTGTGAGCATGGCCCCTATATTTTAGGGGCTATTACATTCACTCCATAATATCATGCATTGGAGTGTCATGTGTAAGTATTGCTCAGTATATGCCAGATCTGCTACTCAATCAACCTATCATGTGGACAACAGTAATATATGGATACACTCCCTGGTGTTGTCTAATAATTCCCCAGTGCATCTGCAGTGTTGCATACATGGGTAGTCATTCACCTCTCTGCTGATTGCAATATGAAGGGTATACCTGGTGTCTACCTTCCGTCCCAATGCATGTTCCATGCTACAGACTTTATTATACTATCAGCTGTCCTGTGATAACATATCAGACAAGTATTTGTGGTGTCTCCTGTGTCAGTCAATGTTCAAGTACTGCACGATCCCAAAGGGAAGTACTGCCATATGAATAAACCCACAATCACACATGTGCATACATGGACACACACACACACACACACACACACACACACACACACACACACACACACACACACACACACACACACACACACACACACACACACACACACACATATACAATTGAGGTTGCACAAAGAGCTTACAGACAGTCCTCCCATTACCCACCAGTCATCATGCATAAGATATGGTACTCAACAGCATGCAGTGCAGCTATAGTCAATCCATGCTAGCAACAGTATACATGTGTGTGATGCATGGGCTGTGTTAGTAGATGATGCCCCTTCCCCTGGAAAACACTGCACCAATGTACACAGTATTGCTGTGCACCTATTCTGCACCCTATCATGTACTGTGCACCAAATCTCACAGGTGCACAAACCATTGCTGAATGTATATTACTGTGTCAGTTATGTCTGCTCTAATGCTCACAACCCCTATGTTTTTCAGTGACACATACCTGGGATGATATGTGGACAGATGTCATTTGTGAATGCCTGATGTCTGGTTTACAGATCTCAACATTAGCTGTGCATGTATGACCAATCCAATCCAATACTTTTACACTGACAACCATCAGACCGTACCATGGCTATGGGGAGTGTACACACCCTTAGTGATATGACGCACTCTTCCTTGATTTGCCATGGGGCCACATCACCACATATATTAACAGTACGTGAGCCTGATATTTGACATATGTCCTGTACATTCACATGCAGTGTCTAAGAAATGTGTTAGGTGTGCAGATGTTGACTGCGATGCATACACTCCGTGGGTACATATGTGTGCACGCCCTTATCATGATGGTTTGTTGCACCTATTGTTATGTGTACTACAGCAGTCACTATTCCTGGCAGGGGTATACTAGCGTGGGCCATCTGCATTTGCCAATATATGGTCAGTCTGCTTTACACATATCCCCCAACTCTGCATGATTGCAAGGTCTACTCATGTGCACATCACTTGTTGTTCAATCACTGCTGTCACTATTGCTGTGGGGGTAAGGTTACATCTGCCACAGTTCCTGAACGTGAATGTGTGCAGATACAGCCATTATTAGCATCCTTAGGATCCCTGCTGCAGTGCACTGGTGTGTCATGCTGACACACCCTCCCCACCTTCAGCCTTTTTGCGGATGCTTGACAAGTATGGCCTACACATGTGTATAAGCTTGCAGTGTCCCATACACTGAACATCACGTGTTACAGCCTTTTTCCAGCTAATAATATGGACCACAGTATTATGTTATAATGTAGTGTAGATCTGTAACAGTTGCCATTGTAATACTGGTATATACACTGTTGTTGCACAGTATAAGGGTGATGTTTCACACATGTCCCTACTGTAGGCCATGTTTTCCACCATTATGTTCATCTCTGTGGACACATTTCACAATGACAGGATGTTATTTATCTTGCAGGTGTCTGACATACCCTTCAGATACCCCATCATGGTCATCACTGTGATGCAGTGCATTTAACAGCAACAATACGTGAACATGTACGGCATGCATTATGGGTAGGTGCGGGTTAGATGTGTGCATGGAATATACCGTAGCCATCACATGCCTGGTGTATTGGCAAGCATCAACATAAACCATACTCACCAGCTACAGGCGGCTGCCTTGGTGGTATACTGGAAGGACCTACATAAGAGGGTGAGAGATGCAATGTCATTAGCCACAGGATGGGTGCAGGATTACAGTACATCAACAGTACATGTCCACAATCCTACCATTTAAGCACATCTGTTTATTACTACTATGCAGCAACAGACTATATATATGACATCTCACATATGCATGATCTACCTGTTACAGATGCAGATGTATATGCAACAGTGGTCTACTGATGTGCCCTGTAGCCTTACCTGCTCACTCCTCAGCCAGTGTGTGGGTAGCACTCACCTCCATAATGATATTTGCTAGTTGTTGGATGTGTGGGCGGGTAGGTGCCATGAGGCTGGAGAGGAGCTCATCAACACGTGTTAGGAGGGGATGGATGGCATGACCCCCCCCCCCGTTGCAAGGTGATCCCCTTGGACTGCAGTAGCACACTGACGGGCATTGTGAAGCAGGTCAGAACAGTGATGCTGGACCTCCTCATAACTGCGGTTATGCAGGCCAACATCATTGACCCTGTAGACTAGATCATTCCACAAGGCAGTCCACTCCTGCTGCTCATGGGCGGCCCTGCTGAACAGAACCAGATAGTGCTGTATTAGGTCGTTCAACACAACCTCATTTTCTACTGCTGAATATGCATGTAGACAGCCATGGGACATCTTGCCTGAAACACATAAAGATGGAAACAGGTCTGAGCAACTCATACAGCAAGGTTACCATAGTTCTTAATACACATCTCTGTCACCCTCCCCCACCATATCAGTGTCAACAAACTGTTCACACAACTCAATAGGTATGACTACAGTTTACCTACCGTTGGGACATATATTGTATTGTACCACACTTTGTGCTATGTGTTTGCAGACATGTTCCCTGTGTGGACACTATCATTGCTGGCCTGTATGCCATTGTCAGGGCCACTATGGTTCCATATATGCGTGTGGTATGCTTGTATGTGATTGCTGTACATCTGTCATTCTGTGTTATTGGGGATATCTATGCATGCTGTTGGACATGTTCTGGGATTGTGTGGACTATTACTACCCACATATGTTTTATAACAGTCACACAATAACATGTGTAGGGAATAGCTGCCAGCAGCACCACCTCTCTCACCTCATCTGGCCATGTTACCAGGCCACATCATATATGGGACCCACCCTGGGGCCTCCTCATCTACTGGTGCAGCACTACCTTCAGGTGGAACCACCTCAGGGGATGTTGCCCCCCCCGGGGCACACACAGAAATGATCCTGTCACCCGAGGTCAGTTCCATGGTCTGTTCCATAGGGAGTGCCAGAGACACTTGTGGGATGTGCTACAGCACCTTGAGGCACACAGTACACATTCACAGGGTCCACATGCTCCTCCTGCTCAGCCTCCAGGCCAGGCACCTTCAGGGCCATGTACTGCTGTTGTGAGTAATAATTGGTGGGGGCCTTGTTCCCATTGTTTCCATATGGGGGCTCATGGGGCTTCCACATCCCAGACCACACACACCATCCAGGGTTTTTACTCACCACATGTGTCATATACCACCCCTGTAGGCTGTCCTCTATATCTACCAACCCGAACCACCACAACAAATATACCTGCTATCCTTCCCCATATTCCCATGCCCTACTTCACAGACAAGGGCAATGTGGTCCCAACAAGGGGTTCATATGTGACAGACCCGTCCATGTTGCACACACTTACAGATGTATATATCTCTGTGTATTGCTATGTGTGTTGTTCCCTCATACATAGCATGCAGCACTGTGGTGGTAATATAGGGGACATGTATTCACATACATATATATGTGTGTGTGTGTGTGTGTTTATATATATGTAGACATATGTATATATATATATATATATATCTATATATATATATATATATATATATATATATATATATATATATATATTTATATATATATATCTGTAGACATATATATATATATATATATATATATATATATATATATATATATATATATATATATATGTGTGTGTGTACATACCTATATATATGGGGTAGATTCAGACATCAGGTCCACAATCTCTAATTCTCCTTCCTGCATAGCTGCACTGTTTTGCCTTGCTACAACACAGACAGGTGCCACATATGGACACAGCCTAACATGGAGGGGGGTGTATATATAGGTCCAGATTGCAGGTAAGCCTATTACACACCTATGGCATTTCAGCATGCAACAATACATGTTAACCTGAGTGTCTTGCAAGTGGTGGGCTCTGGAACCCAACTGTCCAGCATTATGGCATTACTTCTACCACCAGCTTTTGGCCACAGTAATATGCATCCTTTCCATTACACAACACATACTAGGTTGGCTTACATCTTGTCAATCAGTGCTGTTCTGCACAGTTGATGGGTATGGCCCACTACCCACAGGGACTGACTCTAATGTCTATAGCAGTTGTTCAGCTGAACATCATTACAACAGCAACACCTAATGGCACATATATATCATTCCACATCATCTACCCCAGTATTATAGACCAAGTACTAGAGTAGATTACATGCATATATACTTCACATACCTGTTGTGGGAATGAGGTCTGTTGTGGATGGTGACCTTGTAGGAGGTTTTTTTTTCTCCTTGGCTATGGCCTTAGCCTGCTTCCTCTGTTTCTGTTTTTGGTTTGGTTGTGGTTCTGGTTTTGGTTGTGGATCTGTTTTCTCTTTCTCACTCTCTCTCTCTCTCTCTCTCTCTCTCTCTCTCTCTCTCCAGTAAATTGATTGAGCTGCTTGGAATAGATTGCAGCATGGCTTTTGTAGGTGATGCACATGATCAGGTGATGGCCTCTGCACCAATCAGTGTCCTCCACGTGCTACCTGCATGCAGCATGCTGCGTAGTACTTCCAATTACCACTGTCATGGCAAACCACTACTATAAATCCCTACATCATGTGGGCATGGTCCCTTTACCTTTCCTGTATGTTGGGCATCCTTCCTGTGTGTGGGCAGCAGTGTTACAGACAACAGGTAGCAATACATCTTACAAGAGAACTTGCACACTCAGGCCAGCTATATATTTGTATGAGGATCCAGAACTACAAACAGAGTGTGAGTAGTGTTGTTGTATGCATTGTATAGTACCAGTGCTACAGTGTTTGTGTATATATACTAGATTAACATGGACTGCAGTCTATCTGCATAGCTCTCAACTGTGTGTCTATCCACTTGATGGCAAGAGGTATACCTGTAATGTTTTGCCTGTCCACCACACAGGTCTTGTGTCATATATCACTGGCAGTGTGTGTTGAGTGCTATCAGTACATGGCTACATCCATTTGTGTTTCTGACTTCATATTCCGGACTAAGGGTATGTTGCAGACTATTCTGTAACACCAGCAACTTGCATAGTGTATGACAACACTATTTCACATATGGGCCTGTGTTCTGGCCTCTGACCTCTACCTACATACCAGGCTTTGTCCATATGACATACTGTCAGGGGTTGTTATGTAATGGCCTGTGAGTATGTCATGCTGCCATTCCTGCCATAATTCCACTGCTGTTGTGGCCCCGACACATAATGTGGGGTTGGGTCCATATACGTGTGGGCTTCATCTGCACAATACATGTGTGCCCTTATGCAGTCCAGAGGTCAGTGTATGTAACAGTGGTATATGCCCCTGTATGTCAGTATATGGGGGGGTGGAATGCACCATAACTAACCTAGGCTTTACAACATGTGAGGGATATCAGGGATAAGATACCTTAAGGTATCTGGATGTACATTACCATACAATTCAACTTGGGTAAATGCATGCATACTGCTTCCTGCCATACAGACTGTTCTCTTTGTCAGTGTAATTGTGATGGTTTCAGTTATGCCTTGTCAGATACATCCCATTGTGTCATCTGAAGTCATTACCCCCTAGGGATTGTGTGCAGAGTGTAGACAGAGGCTGCTGGACTATAGATCTGCATTACTTACTGTTGATTGATTGATTGTTATTTTGTGGCCCAGTCTGTCTTTGCTGTTGTACAACTTGAAGACCTTGGCCTGGACAACAACATATGTTATGCTTTCCCGAATACTGTATTAATTGATTTGTTTGATAGTTACATTAGTCTGTTTTTATGTATTTCAGAGTCCAAACAGCTGTATGACATGGCATATACAACTGTAAGTGTACACAATTAAATATTTCTTATGTATGCAAACCTGTGTGTGGTGTTATATCCTTTGACCTCTCAGTGGGTATATGTTTCAGGCAACAATTGTCTTTTGTATGGGTGACTCATACAGTGTCCAGTTGGTAAGGTGGCAAATGTAGGCATACTGGCTGTTCTGTATGGTGCACACCCTCTAAATATGTATCTTCCCTTACATATCTCTGTGTGCGTATGTGTAGTTTATATATATATATATATTTATATATATATATATATATATATATATATATATATATATATATATAGGTTCACTTCAGATGATCGAGTTTCTGAAATATCTAAACTCGTATGATCGAGACCATATGAATGAGTTTCAGAAACTCGAACATCTGAAGGGGGGTTAAATAAAGTGTGTGAGCACCTTAGTTGAGGGATTCTGCAGGGGGGAAAGCCCTCTGCACCCCTGCTACTTATATTTATGAACTCCGAGATGGTGCTACAGCAGGGAACAGGGAATACTCCCATTCCACAGTGTCTGCAGAAGCACAGAACAGGAGATTTCTCTTTTTCCCCACTGTAGCACGATCTTGGAGTTAGTATATTTATGTAGGGTGGTGTGGGGGGCACAGCCTCCCACATGGGGGGGGGGGGTCATTAAATGTGTTTTCTTTTTTTTATTTTCACTTCCGATGTTTGAATTTCTGAAAACTCGAACATATGGTCTCGATCATATGAGTTTTGAGATTTCGGAAACTCGATCATCTGAAGTGAATGCATATATATATATATATATATATATGTATATATATATATATATATATATATATATATATATATATATATGTATATGCATATATATGTGTGTGTGTGTATATGTATCTTAGGAATGTTTATTGCTTCCACATTGTACATTCCCTATGGTAGCCAGACTGTACTGCATGATATGTTATTGATACCAGCCTGACATCGTACAAGTGGGATGGATTACTGTTAACATCTTGTGCCCATGTTGTGTTGGGTCCTGGTTATGAGACTTGCAACATTTGGTATTGTATTGCAGGGCAGACCAGTTTGGCTGTGGGGGTGGCAATACCAATACGTACAAGATGTATGTAGCTTGGGCTCCCTCACCCCCATTAACGGTGCCTGTGGTCATATATGTATTTATGTTCTTTTTTATATCTATAAATATATATCTGTATATACACACACGTATATATAGATATATATATATATATATATATATATATATATATATATGTATACACACACACACACACACACATATATATATATATATACATATATATGTATATATATATATATATATATATATATATATATATATATATATATACATATGGAGAGAGAGAGAGAGAGACATATATATGTAGACATATATATCTATAGATGTATGCATTTTTGTATATATATATATATATATATATATATATGTATGTAGACATTTATATATATATATATATATATATATATATATATATATATATATATATATATATATATGGGTCTACTTGATATGATCGATATGATCGATGTCGAAATCCATATGGCCGAGACCATATGACTGACATTTGAAATGCTGAACATTCAAGCAGACAAAAAAATAAATAAAAACCTAACTTTAACGATGCTAGCAGAGAGCTACACCCCCGCGCACCCCCCCGTAATTTTAATATACCAAATCCGAGATTGCACTACAGTGCGGAAATGGAAATCTTTCCATTCTGCACTGTACGGAGATGCCGATTCCCCATGGTCTCGGCCATATGAATGTCGACATTATGAAATGTCGACCATGTAAAGGGGACTTGTATTTATATATATATATATATATACACACACACACACATACACACACACACACATACATCTACATGTTTAAATACATTTCCTGTACTGTCGAATGCCTGTTCTGGATGATATGTTTGTAAAAACATCAGGGTCATGTATATCTGACATGGCTTAGTGGTAAAGCACTTTGGCTATGTTTTGCTGGGTCCTAGGTTTGAACCTTGCAGAGGCTGTTTATTTTGTTGCTGGCAGAACAAGAGCCAATGTATACAGAGTGATTAAGGCACTTTTAAGTGGGTTTGCTCAGACGTAAGCACTGCTAACTTCCAGTTACAATTTCTGATACTCAGTTAGCTTCTAAATTGCTTAACCTGTGTAGGCATTGCTTACCCCCATGCAAACAGGCTTGTACCCACTTACTGCTGTTTAAAAGTGCTTACTCCCATTTACCTCCGTGCTAATTTCTTTAAAAGAAATGAAAAATGGTTGATAGGAAAGTGGTGAAAAAGTGGCACAAAGATGGAAAGACAGTAGGGAAAATAGCTAGGGATGTGCAGGAAGGGTGTATGGAAGGTCCATAGCTGCCCATTTCCTCTACAGCAACAGCTCTGCATATACGCTGATTTTGGAGATAGATTTGGACACTCATACTCCTGAGAGAAGGGTGAGGACAGCAATAATACGTTTTTAAGCCAATTAGACCAGATTACATCTGTTGACAGACGAGACCAGACAGGATTCCCCGTGGACTATGATGTTTGCAGATGACATTGTGATCTGTAGTGAGAGTAGGAAACAGGTGGAGGAGACCCTGGAGAGGTGGAGATATGCTCTAGAGAGAAGAGGAATGAAGGTCAGCAGGACTAAGACATAATATATATGTGTGAATGAGAGGGAGGACAGAGGAATGGTGAGGATGCAGGGAGTAGAGGTGGTGAAGGTGAATGAGTTTAAGTACTTGGGATCAACAGTTCAGAGTAATGGTGAGTGTGGAACAGAGGTGAAGAAGAGAGTACAGGCAGGATGGAGTGGGTGGAGAAGAGTGTCAGGAGTGATTTGTGACAGACGAGTACCAGTAAGAGTGAAAGGGAAGGTCTACAAGAGGGTAGTGAGACCAGCTATGTTATACGGGTTGGAGACAGTGGCACTGACAAAAAAGCAGGAGTCAGAGCTTGACGTGGCAGAGTTGAAGATGTTAAGATTTGCACTGGGTGTGACGCAGATGGACAGGATTAGGAATAAGTATATTAGAGGGTCAGCCCAGGTTGGAAGGTTTGGAGACAAAGCCAGAGAGGCAAGATTACATTGGTTTGGACATGTGCTGATGAGGGAGGCAGAGTATATTGGGGAAAAGATGCTAAGGATGAAGCTGCCAGATAACAGGAAAAGAGAATGGCCTAAGATAAGGTTTATGGATGTGGTGACAGAGAACATGCAGGCGGTTGGTGTGACAGAGCAAGATGCAGAGGACAGGAAGAAATGGAAACAGTTGATCTGCTGTGGCGACCCCTAACGGGAGCAGCCGAAAGAAGAAGAAGAAGACCAGATTACATGTGTCCAGTGGACACGTGTGCAAAATGGACAGCTATGTATTTGGCGTGATTTTTTGGTGGGAATAGATTGCCCTTTTTTTCAGGTGAGAGTGGCATGTTGGGGAGGGATAGTAGGTATATTTGGGGAGGTAGGTTGGGTAGGTTAACAGAAAAGACAAACAAGAAGCATATAGAGGTGGTATATGACACATGTGGGGGGTAAACACCTTGATGGGGAGTGGTGTTGGGAAATTGGAAGCCCATGAGCCCCCTAGTGGAAAAAGTGGGACTGAGGTCCCCAACCGTGTTGCAGTCATCACTGCACCTTCACAGCCCCAAAGATGGCTGTGCTGGGGGCTGAGTAGGAGAGCCAGGCCAACTCTCTAGTCATGACACATGGCCCTCAAGCTGGTGTAGCAGATCTCTGACCTCCCTGCAGGGCTCGCTATATACCACAACCGGACCTGGCGACGGGTGCAGGACCAATGGATGAGGAGTTCCCAGGTTGGGCCCCAGATGTGCTGGTGCCTGGTGTCACGGTCAGCTGAGGTGGGACATGTGGGTCCACTAGGACCCACCTTCCCATGCGGGCTATGGTGTTTAAGTTTTATCAACATATGTGTGTTAGTAATAGTCAACACATTCCAGGATTAGGTATAACAGCATGCATAGATATTCCCATTAACCCAAACACTAGACATGGAACAGTTGCATAGCAAACAGAACACATGCATATATGGGACCACAGTGGTCATTACAACAGCATGCAGCTACATTGATGGCAGCATGCCAACAATGTGGGAGTATTTCAACATAGTACATGCATAGAAACAGATTTAAATAATTATTAAACAATAGAACATATGTCCCAACATTAGAGTTAAGTCAGCACATACTAATTGAGTTGTGCATTTAGTTTATTTTTGCAGATACTGTAGGGGGGGAGAAAGATGTCAGTTAACAACTAGTATATTCCTGTAGTTCACATTACTTTCCTAGTCAGTGCTGTGATCTGTACTTTACAAGTATTAGTACACTACCCTATTGCCTTAGTTTGGACAGTAGTATGGCTATCAACAACTATATACATGAACTGGTTTTACCTGCAATATGCACCTCTTACCTGGTATACCTATGGAAGTATTGTTTGTTAACACAACCTGTTTCTACACATACTCCCAGATTCCAGGTTGATGTTATGCACATACCTGTCCATCTCTTTTTGCACACACTCTAGGCATGTCTTCACCACATGCAAGTGAACTGGGACATATTTCCACTATTGCCCTCTTAAACCTTTAGTGACTTGTACAATGACAGGTTTGTTTATTTGACATTTTCAAATATGTGCAGGTCTGACAGTCACTTATATGACATGACATGCTGCCTACATGTCAGAGATTGGCACACTGATATGGCAGAGGGAAGGGTAAAAGCCAGCAGATATGGTCCAAATAACTGGACATTCTGTACACTTCTGTACACTTGTGGGGTATGATTCTGCATACAGCTTACTACCACTCCCAGGATTAAAGCCATAGCTGTGTCTGCTAAAATAAGACACTGTCCATTATAGTTGAATGTGCTATATAGATATTGATGTGTATCTCTTGTCTGATTTCTGTCTATAATTCTCCTGTGGTTTTACATTTTGACCTTGTAATTACAACACTCTTATACAGGATTTCCTAGACAGTTGTATTATGTAGTACAGAGTGGGTGACAGTGATGAGGAGTTCCCAGGTTGGGCCCCAGATGTGCTGGTTCTGAGCAACTGAAACACTAACAATGCCACATAATGCCAGAGTAAACAGTACCAGTACAGGATATTAATATTTTATTTATAGGCACAGTGTTCGTATCTGACAGACCCATGGGAGCAATGTTTGTTAGCACTACCTGCATGTTGCCACACAAATTACCAGTTTCCACATTAGTATTATGCACATATGTCTCACTCTGTAGACAACATGAGGGTGGAGATGACACATACTTGGCTTCTTACTCTCATAACATTTTGGGGGGTTGCTAGAGTGACAGGTTTGTTGTTATAGATGTCTGACAATCAGTTGTATGTCTTGTTTGCTACCTAAACATCTGGGATCATCACACTGGTTTGCCAGGGGGACAGGGTGACAAGCAGCAGCTATGGGGTCGATTTACTGGACATTCTTGACATTTCTGTACACTTGTGGGGTATGCTTTTGAATACAGCCTACTACCACTCCCAGGATTCGAACCATGGCTGTGTGTGCAAAAAATACAACAGCTCACATCGCAGGTGAGTGTGCTATTTGGATTTTGTTGTCTGTCTTTTCAGTGTTTTCTATCTAAGTCTCTCTCAGTTGTACTATTTGACCTCTTGGGATTACAACAGTGATATACAGACATTCCTACACAATTTACTTATGTAGCACAGTGTGGTTAACAGTGCTTACTACAACAGTACTATTAAGTGACTGCAACTCTACATTACCATATGATACCAGAGTGAAAACATGCAGTCCAGCAGTTAGACCTTAATTGTCAGGCTATTATGCTTTTATTTACATACAACCTATATGAGACTCTTCCTGCCCTATTCTCTGGTGTATGCAGTACATGCCTTAAACAATACAGGTTTTATACAGGCAATTAACTTATTATTACTTTTAGATGTGTTTCCTATGACAGTACATGGAAGAGTATTAGTAACCTGCCTCACATTGAAACCACTCCAGTCTACAGCCATGGGCCTCCTGGTTCATAGCCCGCTCACTTACAGCTGTGAAAGACATGAGGAATATTTAGCCATACCTATCCATAATATACATGAGATGGCAATTATTAAACAGGTAGTGGACTGATACTTACACATGGCTGAGACTTTCCCGTCATCCTAGCGTCTTGGATCCACTGATGCAAGAGATCCCCCTTTCACTGCATCAGGTCGGCATAGTGATGCCTGACCTGCTCACCAGTTCAGGGTATGCCAGTGGCACTGGTGAGGTCATGGGTGAGATGGACCCAGGCTTCTGCTTTGCATTGGGAACCCTGGTACTGGCCCTGCAGCAGTCTCATATCATGGTCTTTCACAAGGAGTCTTGCCATGACTCTGGACTCCTGGACCCAAAAGGGCACACCCTCTCCCATTCCAGACATAGTGCCTACAAGGAAAAGCTACAACCAGTTATGAGATGTATTCCTGCCTGTTGGGTTTAAATAGAGATGGTTTCTCACTTTTGCCATGATTGGACAGTTTTGAAAAGGCTAAACTATGGGGAAACCTGCTTACCTAAGGTTGGCATTGCTTAAAGGGGTATAACAATGGGCAGACTGAGTTAGCTGACCTACACATTGCTTACACCTACTAAGCTGGGCTGTGCAATGCTTAGCATTGCTTAATATTTAAGTTGCATTATATTTTCATTGTGGCATTGATTTATTATTCATTACATGTTATATATGTTTTTGGTATCCATGATTCATGTGTACATACACTGTATGGGGTCCTTGTGTTTATTAGGGGATTTCAACACTTTATTACAATGACACCTCAAATCTGGGCTTAATGCAGTATTCCGGTTTACATATTTATGTCCTGTAGTTGGTTATACAATATAAAACTGTATATAGATTCCTTTCACATGTTCAGTTTGTATTTCCAATGGCGAGGAACATTTGGTGATACCTTAATCTTATGTACTGCTGTGATGACTTAGTGGTTAGCTACTGTGACTATAGTGTACAGGGTCCTTGGTTCAAGACCTGCAAAGGCTGTTTAATTTGTTTCTGACAAGAACAGCGGCTGATGCATGGTTTTGCGCAAAGGTAACCAATGCCAACCTCTGGTTGAGTATGCTTACAGTGAGTTAGCTTCAGTATTGCTTAACCTGTGTGCACATTGCTTGCCCCCATGCAAACAGGCTTAAACCCACTTACTACTGCTTAACTATGCTTACTCTTGCTTACACCCACTTACCACCGCACTAATTTAGACAGTGATGTCTAATGGTCTTTGGGCAGGTGGTGGATTTGTCAACTGTATGGATTTATCATTCATTACACATTTTACCTTCCATTTGTATCCCTGATTCCTGTGTACATATACTGTATGGGGCACTTGAGATTATCTGTGGACTTTGCAACATTATGACAATGACTCCTCACATCTGCATTTAATGCAATATTCCAGTTCACAAATATATGTTATGTCGTAGGTTATGCAACAAAGTGAATTGATCATAAAGTGATTTGACATGGAAAATGGATTGTACTGGAGTGGGACTCGAACTAGGAATGACTGCTTGTAAGGCGAATGCTCTGCCCATTACACTATTGCTGCACTGCTTCATTTGCATATATCTTGCATTTCACCCTCTTGTGCCATTTAAGCTCCATTAACCATAGCTAAACGATGGGCAAATCCGCGCACCTATGGTTAAATTTGATCTGTTTCATAAAAAAATTCTTTGTATTTAAATGTTGTAACTATTGCTCTTGTACACTTGGGGAGATGTTGCTGGGGGTATGTGAACACCTATGAGCAGTCTCACTCATTCTTACTCCTACACTGCTGTTCTTGATTGCAGGAATGTGTATATTCTGAGAGCTCTGCTCTCAGACATACCTCCTGCACTCGTACACGCTCCATGTCCTATTAGGAGATCAGGCAGCGCGCCTTCATTACTATGCATGGCGCGTGGCCATCCTACTCCTAAATGGCTGCTTTAATGCAAGACTAAGCTAGTCCTGCATGGAAAGATAGTGAATCCAGGGGTGTTTTTCTTTTAAAACAAAATAACTGGCTTGTAGAAAAACTAAATGATTTAGAAAATAGACTGAGATGAACAAACATTTGAATTTATGGTATACCTGAAGAGTATGAAGGAGAAAATATAACAAACATTTTAACAACCTGGCTAAATAAAACATTAAGTCTACCTGAAACTTTATCTTTTGGAATTGAAAGGGCACATAGATCCCTGAGAGCACCTTCAAAGGAGGAAAACTCACCATCACATTTAATTATAGTTAAGATTATGTGTAACTTAGAAAAGATCAATTATTAAAAGCAGAATAGCCCAGTCCACATATCAAAATAGGTGAGCATACAGTCAGATTTAACAATTATTTTTTCCAACAAAGTAATGAGTAAAAGAAAATCTTGTTTATCACTTATCAAGTAACGTAAAAAAGAACAATATTAAAGCCACTTTGGTGTTTCCTGATAAGATCAAATTATCTATTTCTCAAACAACTAAAATATTGAACTTACTGGGTGAGGCAACCACTGTTAACAACAATAAAATACTTAATAATCCTGAATAAATGGAGTGGAGCAGTATATCCCTTAAGAGACAGAGTGAGCTGAATTCCTGGAATTGAATTCCTGGAAAATTGCTTCTAAAATTAAAAACCTTAAAAACAAGTGATGTTTATTCTCTGTTTGATGGCATTTATTTTCCAGAAACAATAGATTTACCCTTTAAGTAAAATGGTTCAATTGTTCCACTGTTCTTCAGTTAGTGCAGCTTGAATTTTATTATTTGTTAGTAATTGCAGGTGTGGGGTAGCCACATTCTTTGATTTCCTGTCCTTGCCTATTTAAGTGGTACAGTTTGAAATATTTTCTGCTTAAAAACCTCAGCTTTGGCTGGCTAAGATCTAGCTGTATTCAACTGGACGTATAAGAGAATTTAAGTACCTTTATCTGCACTTTTTTCAAATAATACAGTATTTAAATTGATTTAACTGTGTTGCATGATTATTAACTAAACTGGAAGTTTTTACTCTGTTCTTCAGTTAGTGCAGCTTGAATTTTATTATTTGTTAGTAATTGCAGGTGTAGTTTGAAATATTTTCTGCCTAAAACCTCAGCTTTGGCTGGCTAAGATCTAGCTGTATTCAACTGGACGTATAAGAGAATTTAAGTACCTTTATCTGCACTTTTTTTCAAGTAAATTGATTTAACTGTGTTGCATGATTATTAACTGAACTGGAAGTTTTGACTCTGTTCTTCAGTTAGTGCAGCTTGACTTTTATTATTTGTTAGTAATTGCAGGTGTGGGGTAGCCACATCCTTTGATTTCCTGTCCTTGCCTATTTAAGTGGTACAGTTTGAAATATTTTCTGCCTAAAAACCTCAGCTTTGGCCAGCTAAGATCTAGCTGTATTCAACTGGACGTATAAGAGAATTTAAGTACCTTTATCTGCACTTTTTTCAAATAATACAGTATTTAAATTGATTTAACTGTGTTGCATGATTATTAACTGAACTGGAAGTTTTGACTCTGTTCTTCAGTTAGGTTTCCCACCCACCCACCCTCCCTGTTTCTGTTTTGGTGTTAATCTTAGTGGCTTTGAAACTGCCCACCCCTCTTGTAAATTTGTGTCTGGATACTCCTTCTGGGCCCATCTCATTTGCTCACTCAACTGAGTGCAGTGAGATCATATTCTGATTTCAGGCACTCCTACTGTGTACCAATAGAGCATATGGGAAAGAGAACAAACAAAAAAAAAATAAGTTTGTTTCCTGCCTTTCCTGTTAAGTTGTCTAGACAGTTTGTAGGCTTCTGAGCCCCCAAGCCCTTCTGTGTTGGAGGGAAGCCTTCTAGCTTACTTTTGTTTCTTATAACTAGCCAGTTTTCTAGTTTCAGCACTCAAATCTGTTTCTTTGAACTCAGCACTTGTTCAGAACTCATTGTAAGCACTATATAAGCTGCAAATTACTACAGCACTCAACCTTCCTCACTTGTCTAGTGGAAAGCAGTTTTTAGTACTTAATAAATAAGCACTTATCCAGGCATGTCTAAGGGTCAGCTCCCAGTGATTTCTCCTGCCTACCTGATGAATCTGGGCATCTTGGGGCAATGCAGCAATTGCCTCATGTACACAGACAACCCTCTCCTCCTACCACCCAACACTACAATCTGTGAGAGATGCACTTATATAGCCAAACTGGAAGCAAAGCTCTCTTCACCCAAGACTGGACTAGACAGTCAAGAGGAGAAGGTAAACACTTGCACCACACCACACTCATCACATAGTCCCTCAAAACCTACACCACCAAAACACACACATAGAAACACAAAACACACACCTACATTCACGGAGGGTCTCAAAAAAACCTGCCCAAGCATCAGGGACATCCAAAGCATAAACGCAAGCAAACTCCACCCCCCAACACAACCCAAATGACACATAGCCCACAAACTCAGTGTGCCACTCAACCACAGCCCATAAGGCATAACAACGTACCCAACACTCTAGTCATAGGTGACTCTATAGTCAGGCACACTGATGTTCCACTCACTAGACTAAACAAGGAGAAAGTTACTGTCAGCTGCCTGTCAGGTGCCAGGATCCACCACATAATGCATGCACTCAGGTCACTCCAAAATAAGTACAAATATGATACTGTCATTGTCCATGTTGGTGTGAATGACCTGAGATGCACCTCCCTGGACTACATGAAAAGAGACATGGAGGAGCTCTCTGATCTTGTATCCCAGGCAGGTATGACCCTAACCCTGAGTAGCGTCCTGCCATCACCCAGAATGATACCACAGTACAAGGACAAAATGATTAACTTCAACAATTGGCTAAGCTTCTGGTGTCATTCTAAGGGGATCCAGTATTTGACTGCCTGGGACGACATGGTCGACAGTCCACGATGCTTTGCCAGAGATGGCCTGCACCTGTCGCCCTTAGGATTCCGGATACTGGCTAAGGCTCTTGCCACCCCTATAGTGCCTTTTTTAGGCAAGGTTCAAATGACAAATTCACCACCATAACAGGTACAAGCAAGCAAAATCTGAGGGTAATGCTACTCAATGCTAGAAGTCCAAACCTCAAAATGCACTCACTCGAGGCACTCCTTAAAATGGAGAACATTGACATCTGTGCAGTGACAGAGACCTGGTTCAAAGCTCCAGAGAGCACCCCTGCATTACCAGACTTCAATTCATACCACACCTTTCAGCCACCTAACCCAGAAAGAAGCACTAAAGGCAGAAGGTCCGTATTCATTAAGGATATCCACACCTCCAGGCTAGTTGCACTGCATGATGCATCCGAGATTATCCAAGTACAACTAACTCTGGGCAAGACCGCAATCCAAATTGTAGATTGCTACAGACCCCCCACCATGCCCCAGGATTCACACTCCTCATTTCTTGATACACTGGAAAGTATTAGGGTACAACCCAACACCCTAATAATGGGCAATTTCAACTACCCCACCATTAACTGGGAAAACTACTCATGTACCAACTCTTTTGCTCAACGTTTTCTAGAATTCATAAATTCCAACGCCTTGGATCAACTTATTCACACCCCCACCAGGGACAGCAATATCCTAGACCTGGTCATTACCAACACGAGAAACCGGTGTTCCACATCAGAGGTCAATTCCTCGTTGGTCAAATCCGACCACAAGCTAATCAGCCTAGACATCCACATCCCACCCCCACCCCCAATTAGGGAAACCACCATAAAAAACTTCTCCAAAGCCAACTTCACACTTCTTAAGACAGAAGTGGCAAACTTCATGACACCCATGCAGATGGACAATAGAGGTATGACTGCCGAATCCTACACAAATGCACTTTATAAGCACTTACACGAGTGCATGGATCATGCTATCCCTAATAGAACCAAAATGTTATCCTCCAAAAAAAGGAAGCCAATCTGGTGGTCCTCTGTCATAAACAAACTCTACAACAGAAAAAAGAAACTGTTGCAAAAAAGAGTAAAATCCCATGACTGGAGGAACTCCCTGGTCAACCTCAGTAAGAAGCAGAGATCCCTCATAAAATCCTCCAAAGCTAGTTACGAAAACAACATTGCCACTGACTCTAAAGACAACCACAAAGCATTCTATAGCTATGTCAAGAATCTAAATGGGAACACTCACATCTGCTCTGAGTTACAGCACAATGGCACTAAATATACAGAACCAACTGATTTTGCCAGCATCCTGGCAGATAGGTTAAGTGCTAACTTTACCCCGTCTCACTCCCTAGAGGGCCCATCTCTATACCGGAAGAATTCAAAGTTCCTATAATCTCGGCTGCACAGGTAAAAAACACACTCTCCAAAGCCAAGAACACAGCATCTATGGGACCTGACAATATCCCAGGCTGCGTTCTACACAAACTACAGAATGAACTGGCACCCTACCTAAGTACCATGTTCAATCATAGCCTCATCTCAGGCTTTGTACCCACTGAATGGTGCACCATGACAGTTATCCCACTCCACAAAGGGGGAGCTATGACAGACCCCGGGAACTACCGCCCCATTAGCCTGATGAGCCTGGTCTGCAAGGCCATGGAACGTATCATCATGGAACTCATAAACAAAGACATTGGTAATCTCCAAACCTCTGGACCCTACCCACTTTGGATTTGTAAAAGGCAGATCATGTCTCCTAAACCTGATTGACTTCTTTGAAGCAGTCACCAAAGCCATAGATGAGGGTAAAATGGTTCACACAGCTTATCTAGATCTTGCCAAGGCTTTGGACACCATCCCCCACTCTGGAATTATAGATAATCTCACTAAACTAGGTATAAATCCCTATGTCACAAGATGGGTTGCCAACTGGCTCACAGACAGAACCCACACTGTGAAAGTAGCGGATTCCAAATCCGATATCAGAACAGTGACAAGTGGAGTACCACAGGGTTCAGTCCTGGGTCCTCTCCTGTTTGGTATCTACTTCTCTGAAGTCAGGCCAATGCAGAAGGTCTTTGGCTAACAAAGTCTGCAGATGACTGCAAACTAGGAGCCATAATCGAAACTCCTAATGATGTGGACAAACTACAAAAGGGCCTCACTGAGACAGATACCTGGTGTCAAAGCCATGGCCTGAAGCTCAATGCCAAAAAGTGTACTGTCATCCCCTTTGGTAAAAACTCTGTACCCATGAACTGCCACATAGCTGGTAGTCTACTTAATGCCGAAAATGTGATAAGAGACCTTGGGACACAGGTGGACAGCAGTCTCTCCTTTGATAATCACATCACCACAGTGGTCAGGAAATCCTTCTACGTGGCTCATCTCATCACAAAAGGATTCTCATCCAGAAAAAAAGAGGTCATTGTTCCCCTCTACTCATCGCTCATTAGACCCATTATAGAGTACAATGCCCCTTTTGGTATGTACCTCACAAGACATCTACAACAACTGGAAAGACCACAGAAATACCTCAGAAAGAGGATTACTGGCCTCAAACAGATGCCCTATGCAGACAGTCTCAAAAAACTACAGCTGTACTCCATCGCATTTCGCCTACTCAGGGGCGATCTCTGCCTAACATACAAAGCTATGTCAAACCCAGAGCTGTTGGACATGCTCCACTTAAAGAAATCCCAATCCCTCCGAGCTACACACTCTAGGGACCTAAACCTTGTCACCACAATAAACAGAACATGCTGGAGGGATAGATTCCTGTCCCAGAGACTTCCCATACTCGGGAACAGACTACCTATCTATGTCAAACAGAGCTCCTCATTAGTACTCTTCAAGAAAAATCTTGATGATTGGATGGGAAATGGGAAATTCACCCCGGGGATCACTTTTGTGGCTCTGCTCGACAGGGGCACAAGAAAATAATTTTCTTGGGTGGCGATAGCCAGGGTACATTTTTTGGCTAGGCTTGTATGGGCCCTAGGGCCGATAGCCTAGTACCTACCTATGAACCTATTGGACTTTAAGCTTCAAAACATATGTGAGTATGTATTTATATTTTAAGCTAAACCATTTTTCATGATGAGGAATAGAAATGGTTAGTTTTACTGTTTTATTATATTTACAATGAAATATTTAATATATTTCATCTATCTAAACTTATAAGTGTATATCTGAATATTAAACAAATGCTTCCTGGAAGAGAATGTCATTAAATTGTAAACAATACAATTGGTAGTTTTAAGACTGTGTAAGTTATGAATTTTAGTTTATTTGTCCAACCTTGCTTAATATGTACATTGCTGGGTTAAAATAATGTCATATCTAAGTAATATTCTAACTAGAAGTGTTAAAGTGCTGTTGGTTGTGTTTTATTTGTTTCTGTGTAACACATTCCTTTCACAGGTCATTTATGAGGCAAGTGACACTTAAAATGTTTGATAAAGGAATGTTTCAATTGTGTAAGAATTCTGGGCTCTTGATTGCCTTGCTTTCTGCACTGATCTATTCTGAAAAAAATGTAGGACACAATTCCTCACTGATGTCTGTGAAAACAGAAAGGAACTTTCTTTTTCTTTTTTTTCCTTTGTTTTTCAAGTACATATGTGAAATATCTACTCAAAATAACTTTTTTTTAATTTTCTTAGAAGTGAAGAATTAGTAAAGCAAATAGTAATGTTTTGTATTGAGCTTTTGCTGACATATAATTTACTTATGTTTTGCTGAATGTTAATAACTTATGCTGTATTTTTATTAACTATGTATATTAATGGAAAGGAGTAAAGTTAGATATTTGTTATTGATTGCAACAGTTTAAAATAATTAAGAAGAATGATAAACTTGCAGAAGAAATTAGCAGCTGCTGTCTACTGTGAGTTGTCATTTTCACATGCAGTAATCACATTTTAATGATAGGATGTGAAGCTTAGATCTGAATAGCAGTTCACAATGGCTAAAACACACATTTCAATTAAACAAGAAGAAATTATATATATATATATATATATATATATATATATATATATATATACACACACATATATAGAGAGAGAGACAGAGAGAGTCATGGTTGCTTATAATCCTAAAATTAATAAGAAGAGCAAACATGTTATGAATAATATGCATATGCACAGGGAATGCAATATCTACTATGTAAGATTAATAAAAGAGCAGTATCAGTAAGTTAAGAAATATATACACATACTGTATTTTCTCATAGAGAGCTGATGATTAAATAGCTCTTTGATGGGAAAGTTTAGCAATGCAAATTATATAGAATAAGGTAGGCTATTAGGGGACAAATAAGACCAGAAAATATATATTGAAATAACAACCTGCTTATAAGAAAGCTATCTATTACATATACCTGCATATTGCACAAATATAAATGTGCAAGATTTCATATGATTTCAATAGAAACTCATATATAAAATATTTGAAAATATCCTAAAAGCTGAAATTTGAAGGTTGGTTATGTGAATTTTAAAGCTCTTTTCATATTGTATGTTATTAGATTCACTAACACCACCCAAAATAACTCATTTCATAAGTCAGACTTGAAATTTGAGCGTTATATTGTTGACTAAGTACATTCATTTTGATAGAAAGTAAAGTAGCTTTTTCAGTATGTTTGAAGCCAGAAAAGGAGAATGTGATTTGAATTAAGCATGTTGTACCTTTTGAATGCAATATAGACATCGGGCCAGATTCACGAAGGCTTGCACGGAGTCTAAGAGTAGTGTAAGACTCCATGCAGCCTTCGCGATCCAGGAACAGCCCAAAGTCCGTGTAAGAGACAAGCTAAAACGTCTCTTACATGAAGTGGGAGTGGATAAGCTAATCACCTCACTTGCAGCCAAATAGCATGCAAATGAGGATGATTAGCGATCCAGGAAGCCCAGAACAGCCCGTGTAAGAGCCATTTTAGCTGCAGAAATGTACTCAGTTGACAACTGAGTACGTTTCTGCAAAAACTGCAATGGAGCCATGTCAGCTCCAAATAAAGGGTGCATATGTGTCAGGCAGCATGCCAATGGCCAAATATGTGGCCATTGGCAAGGTAACCTGATGCAAATATATTAAAAATAAACCCAGTGCAGCCCCGCGCAAATGGGCTGCGCTGTATAAAACATAAAAACGAAGGTTATAAACCCACAAATGTGGGTTTTATGCAATACATGGAATGTCATTGCAGGGACCAGCAGACCAAAACCAACATGGCCACCGTGTAGTGGTTGCTAAGGGGGGAAGCTGAGTCTAAGACATGTAACTAAGCATTAGTAGGCAATCTGATGCAAATGAGTGTTAGGATACTGAATTCCACTGTCACATAGCAAATGAGCACAGTCTGAGTAGTGTAAGAGTTACAGAAGGGGGAGGAACAGAGTAGGAGATAGGTGACATCACGGGGGAATTGTAGAAAGAAATGCAGTTCATTGGAGGTCAGAGTTACATGACAGATGTCAGACAGATATCATGGAAAGAGGTGTGCCACTAGATAAGCATGAGAAAGTCAAGAAATGGAAGGTGTACACTGTTGCCTACACCGAAGTTTCTTGCTGGCATGCGCACGTGCGCACCATGAAGCGCGAAAGGCAGTGTGTAAGACAGTGCGCGTGTAAGGCAGACTGAGCATGTGGGAGCGTGTTGGGAGATGTTTAACACTGTTTGCGTGGGTGTGCACGCGTTTAATCGAATAAGCAGATTCTGAACCGTGTAAGCATGTGTGCTGCGTGTAAGCCACTGTGAGCATGTTTCTGCTGGTTTGCACATGGCTCCTCCTGAGGAAACAGAAACAGAGGAAAAAGGAAGCAACAGATTTAGTAGGAGGCTAGCAGGGAATACTGCTGGAGCTAGCAGGTGAAAACAATTAGAAGCAGGCAATTACACAGGCAGAATAGTAGCCCAGCCCAGCACTTAAAACTCTGCAAACAGCAGTGCAGGATGTTTCTCTCAAGAGACACTGCAAGACAGGAGTAAGCTATTAGAAGTGAAAACTGAAAAAGCTGAACTCAGAGCAGAAATGTTAGGGGCTGCCATAACTGCCATAATGAGACATAGGCGACTTGCTGAGGGTGGTGACAATGCAGATGGTGCCAGACAACCCACAGTGAGGAGACGGAGAAGAGTGTACATGCCCAGGGTCATCTACCACGGGTTACATGAGCTGGAGATAGTAGAGCGCTATAGAGTGGACAGAGACCTCCTGCAGCAAATAGTGGAGCTGTGCAGGCCACGCCTCACACACAGAACCAACAGAGGGGAACCCATCCCAGTGGAAACCAAGGTATGTGTTGGCCTAAGAATACTAGCAACAGGTACCTTCCAGAGACCAACTGGTGATATGATGGGGATATCACAGGCATCAGCCTCCAGGGTACTGCACCAGTTCCTGGATGCCATGTCAGCACATGTCGGTGGTCATGTATATTTCCCCAATGCCCGTGAGGTATTGGCCAGCAATATGCGTCTCTTCCAGCAAATAGCATAATACCCTGAGGTAGTGGGTGCAATAGACTGCACACACATACACATCAAAGCACCAGCCGGTGAGCGGGGTAGGGCATACATCAACCGCAAGGGCTTCACCTCCATCAACTGCCAGGTCGTGTGTGATGCCCAGGGCATAATAATGAATGTGTGTGCTGGCTGTCCTGGGAGCTACCATGATTCCCACATCTGGCATTTGACACAGCTGTACCAGACATTTGCCAATGGGGTCATCCCGCATGGACACCTAGTGGGGATGCAGGTTATGCACTGGAGCCGTGGCTGATGACACCCATCAGAAACGCACACACACCTGAACAGGAATGCCATAATGAGGCACACGCACAAACACGTAATGTAATAGAGCGTGTGTTTGGGCTGCTCAAATCACGGTTCCGGTGTCTGGACACATCTGGTGGAGCCTTGCAGTACACACCAACTACATGTACCCAAATTGTCATGGTATGTGCTATGCTACATAATATGATCTTGCGAAAACAGCTGCAGCAGGACCAGCATAGGGCCGGGCCAAACAGCCCCACACCATTGCCAAGGCCATCACAGGCAGAGCGTGACTCAGAGGAGGAACAACCTGAGCCTGCCCCAGTAGGCAGAAGGAGGTGTGCCCAGTATGCCCTGGCCTTGGCAAAGAGGCAACGCATAGCACATACACTGGCTCAGTAGGAACCCTGGGAATGATACCCCTCTGACTCACTCAAATAATAACATGGATGCCTACAATGACATGACCTGCTCACAAACATGTACAGGGAAGTGTAATATGCGCATCCGACAGAGGCAGCCCTGCAGCACCACCTGAGGCATGAATGCCATGTGTTAAGTAATGTAACACCATGTACTATATGCACACCTGAGGACCCTGACTAACATCCTACCCTCACCAAGCATCATGCCACAATATGACAATGAGATGATCAAGTGCAATAATTGACTGAAGTATCGCAGTTAGTCAAAGGGGATCCAATGTGTGCCAGTCTGGGATGACATGCTGAGCATGACATGATGCTCCACCTGCTAGGACTGGCGTGCACCTATCAGTGCAGGCCATATGGATACTGGCAAAGGCTGTTGTTACCCACAGTGTGCCCTGAATAGGTAAGGCTCAAAACACAAACCTTTCTCCATAGGTATCAGAAGGGATAAGAATAAGATAAGGGATAAGTCGAAACAGCAAGATGCATGCAGTCTAAACTCACCCAGTATGGAAAATGTTGTTATCTGTGCTGTAACAGAAAACTGAGTCAAGGCTCACAACAACACCCTAACACTACCAGGTTACACCTCATACTATGCTGTACAGACTCAAAACATGGAACAAGCTACAAAAGGAGGGTGACTAGCAAGAATTGTCAAGGATAAACACACCCCCATGTTGGTACCACAACAAGAAGCAGCATGGACTAGCCATGGTCAAGTAACAGTGGCTAAAACTGCCCCCCAGTTTATAGCCTGCTACAGACTACTGTCCCAACACCAGGAACTGCACCTGGCCTATGCTGGAATACATGACTATATCAAGTCCTCCAAACCACATTATATTGGGTGACTGAAAATACCCAGATATAGACTGGGAGCATTATACTAGCTCCAACAGTGTAGGACAAAAGTTCATAGAATCCATAAACCAAAAGGCCCAGGAACAACGTACCACTCCCACAAGAGGGGTAAGCATACTGGATGTGATAATCAGCAACATGGGTACTGGATGGCAAGACAAGAAGTGTATTGCTCACTGGTAAAACCAGACCATAGAGTAATCACACTGGATATACAAATCCTGACCACAGTCCCTGGCCAGAAAACCACAGTGGAAAACATGTGTAAAGCAATATTTGCACTCCTCCAAACTGATGTGGAATCCATTAAAGGTCCTGTGCAGGTGCAAAATATGGGCCACACCTCAGAACCTGTAATACAGCCATTCCATGAACACTGCCAGGAATGCTTGGATTATGCAATCCTAAATTAAAACAAGACACAATGCCATACATGCAGGCATCTGGCATGGTGGACACCAGCCATAACCAAACCATGCAAGAGAATGAGGAAGCTACTACATGATAGAGCAAACATAAACAATGAAGTAATCACTGATCAGTAGTATGGCAATAAAATATGTCCACACATACAGTCCACTAAGGCCAGCCACGACAAGTTGAATCTGTGAATCCTGAGGCAATGTTACACCTGCCCCAAGTACACAGACAACCCCCAACTCCACCCAAGAAATACAAATATATGTGAGAGATGCAACCATCTATCCAAACTGGAGGCTCAGCTCCCTCAACTCAGTACTCCCAAAACTAGTCAGGAGGAGAAGGTAACCACACACACCACAAACACAGTCCCACATAGACCTATCACAACTGCAAACCAAACACATAAACACAGAAAAACATTAGGCACAAATTACAAACACAGCACACCAACAGAGGCCTCTAAAGCAGACACCCAATCAAACAATCTCCAAACATAGCACATGCAACACATAGTACACAAAGCTGGTGTGCCAAACAGTCACAGGCCAGAAGGAGAAACAACATGCCTGATACAGTTGTAATAGGTGACTCCATAGTCAGACACACTGCTGTCCCGCACACCAGACTGAACAAGGGAAAGGGTACAGTAAGCTGCCTGTAGGCTGCCACAATACGCCACATAACAGAAGTATGCAGGTCACTCCAAAGCAAGTAGAAATATGATGCAGTCATAGTCCATGCTGGTGTGAATGACCTGAGATGTACCTCCCTAGACTACATGAAAAGAGACATAGATGAGCTCTCTGATTATGTAGTCCAGGCCAGTATGACACTCACCATTTGCAGCAGCCTACCCTTACCAAGAATAATGCCACAGTACAAACACGGAATGATCAGTCATAGCAAGTGGCACACTTACTGGTGTCATTCCAAGGGGATCCAATGTCTGTCTGCTTGGGATGTCATGCTTGACAAGCCACGCAGCTGTTCTTGGGATGGCTTGCACCTGTTACCCTGGGCGTCTGGATATTGGATAAGGCCTTTGCCACCTCCATAGAGCCTTTTGTAGGCAAGGCTGAAAAGACTAACCCACCACCCTAGAAAACATAAGTGGAAAGAAACATAAGGGTAATGCTGACCAATGCCAGATGTGTAAACCCCAATATGCATGCTCCCAAGGCCATCCCCAGTATGAAGAACATCGATGTCTGTGCAGTGACAGAAACCTGCTGCAAGCCTCCTGACAGCACACCAGCACTACCAGGTTATACCACATATCATGTGTCATAGCCCCAAAACCTGGAACAAAACATAAAAGGAGGGTGAGTATCCATATTCAGCACAGACACCCATACGTCCAGGTAACTGAAAATGCACAAGGCATTGGAGTCCACCCATGTGCAACTAACTGTAGGCAAGACTGCTGTACAGTCTGTAGCATGCTACAGACCACACTCTCACACACAGGAACCCCACCCAGCCATCCTGAAGACACTGGACAGTATGAATGTCCCACCAAATACCAAACAAGGTACCACAAATTACCACATAGGTGGTAAACCATTATGTATGGAAGGAGTAATCAGGGACCTAGGGACACAAGTGGACAGTAACCTGTTATGTGACACTCACATTGCCAATGTGGGTTGGAAAACTGTCTACATTTGACACCGTATCAGGAAAGGATTCACATCTACATCAACAGAGGTCATTGTGCCCCTATACTGTTCTCTTATCACACCCATAATCTAGTACAATGCCTCATATGGGATGTACCTTACCTGACACCTGCAGCAGTTAGAAAGACCTCAAAGGTACCTCACCAAGAGGATAAAGGGTCTCAAATATATGTCAAATGCTGCCTGGCTGTAGACACCCCAGCTGAATGCAGTCACATACTGCCTACACAGAGGCATTGCATGCCTGTTGTAGAAGGCCATGCCCAACACAGGAGTAATGGACATGCTCCACCCCAGAAAACTCAAAGCCATCGGAGCTGTGAGAGTGAGAGATGTCAACCTCAACAAATAATGAAATAGGATGTGCTGGGGGGACAGATACATAATCCAGAGGCTCCCCACACCCTGGACCAGAATCCCACTCTATGTTAGGCAGAGCCCCTCACTGACACTCTTCAACAGGAATCTTGCCAAGTGGATGGATGATTGTAGAGTTACACTGGGGGTCTTCACTGTGTCATGTCCAGACAGAGGCACAGCAAAGCAAATCATAAATGGCCATAATATTCACATAGCAAGGGGTGGCAAAAGCCACACACACTCTGGCTAGGCTAACAAATGCCCTAGGGTGGATAGCCTAGTATGAACCTATGAACCTATGAAGATATAAATTGTACAGGACACTAAGGATAATCCCAAGGCTTTCACAACTGATGGTAGGAACTGTGTTGGGAATTCACAGATATGCTCTGAATCACACAAATATCACAAACACACACACATATTGCCAACATACATCCTGACAGGTGCAGTGCAAACCCCCAGAATGCAGAATATCTATCCCAGCAGACTGCTGGCCCCCTGACATTGCAGATGCTGAGGTAACAGCCAGCATCTACAAAGCAAAACACACAGCAGCAATGGTATGAGATGGTGTCCTGGGCTGAGTGCAACATGGACTCCAAGATGAATGGAATGCCAAATCACACTACTGCTCAATGTCAGCCTTACCACAGAATATGTACCCAAAGAGCAGTGTACAACAACAGTGGTCCTTCTCAACAAAGGTGTTGCCTGAATGGATACTGAAAACTACTACCCCAGAATCCTGAGAAGCTTGGTCTGCACAGCTATGGAAAGGATCAGCATGTACCACAGACATAAAGATATTAGGGACCTACTGACACCGGACCCTACCCAGTGTGGCTTTCTTAAGTGCAGATCCTGCCCCTAAACATGTTTGACTCAATTGAAACAGTCATTAAGGTCATTGATGAGGGCAATGTGGTCCACACAGCGTAGCTGGACCTTGCAAAGGCTTCTATACAATATCCTATGTGTTCATTATAGATAAGCTCACCAGCTTAAATATAAACCCCTATGTCAGTAGAGGGGTTGCAAACCAGACCAAGGACAGAACAGACATGGTCAGACATGCTGCAGACATGTCAGACTACAAACCAGATATAACTGGCATCCCACAAGGCTTGGTCCTGGGATCTCCCTCGTCTGGTATATATGTCCCATAGGTACAGGCAAACATGGAAGGACTGTGTCTGAACATGTTTGCAGAGGACTACAAACTGCTCACCATATATGATCCACCAGCTGACACAAGCATCCCACAAAAGGGCCACATAGAAACAGACAACTGGTGCCATAGCCATGTCAGCAAGCTAATTGCAGAAAAGTGTATAGTCAACCCCCGTGGATATACAGTAAGTGCCCACCAATTACCACATAGGTGTTAACCCATTATGTAGTTAACATGTAATGAGAGACCTGGGGACACAAGGTGATAGATGTCCTGCATTGGACAAACATGTGCTGTAGTGTTTACAGAAACATACCATATACCCACCTAATCATGAAGGTTGTCAGATCTAGATAACGGGAGGTCATTGTGGCTCTGCAGTCATCCTTCATCAGCGGTACAATTGACTACAATAGCCCCTGTGGGATGTACCTCAGCAGACACCTCCATCAACCGTAAAGTCCCCAACAGTACCTCACCAGGAGTATCAAAGAGCTTGCACAGATGCCATGTGTTGCCTGTGTTGCTGGTATCAATAAACATGCTGCACCTTGTACAATCTGAATGGCAGTGAGCTATGCACATGAGAGACCTGAACCCCAGCACTGACTTACATAGGACAAGCTGTACTGCATGAACCATAAAACAGAAGCCACCCCCAACCATGAGTGAACTCCCAGTACAGGCTACCCATAGAGTCACTTATCAATTTTCCTCAATAGGAATCTTGATGAGTGGATGGGAGATGGTAGCTTTATCCTGGGTATCACTGTCATGTCACAGGTAGACAGAGGCACAGTATACTAACCATGACATATGTCATGGCAAACTCCACTTACAATGTGTGTTGAAGGACAAACACACTCTCCAACTAGCATTAGACATGGACTAGGGCACATCGCTAGTGTTTGCAAATGTACACTTATGTTGTGGAATACACTACCAATGTTGGACAAGCCTGGTTTAAGTAGTTCATATCTGAACAGAATGCAACATGGTCAGATGTACACAACTGGCCCCTAACCAGGCTGTTGTGCTCACTAACGAAATGTAAAGCAGTGATAGCACTAAAGCCCAGGATACTGTCCACCACAGTCAAATTACTACCAGTACACTATACAGTACTACAGTATTAGGTCAGTGTGAAAGGATGTTGACAACTGTATGCAAAGTATCCCATGCAAACACTGCAGGCACAGTATAATCATGTTGTGTTCACACACAAAGCAGTTGTACAGTAACTACACAACATGACACACAACACACAACCATAAACGGGTGATATTTGTTGAAGTTCACACTCATCCACAAATGTGATGGGCTGCAGAATTCAACATATGGAATGCTCACACTGGGCATGCTCACACACTTTGATAAATGAGACATATGTCAGACAACATGCCATGGGAAGGCTGAACTGGGCATGCTCACACACTTAGGCCAAATCTCAGTTTAGCAGTTGGACACACATATCTGGTATTTTTACGTGTTATTCCAGGAACCAACCACATTACAGCAGTCTGCCCAGTGCACAGTTAAATGACTACAGAGACATACGTGATATAGTGGATCCCTCCCATATGCAAACATCTTCCACAGATGCACAAGTTGTTCATACAGACAGGGAATGCTATGGCAATAAAGATGTGCAAACAGTCTATCAGCAACAAATAATGTGCATTTGACAATTAAACATATGGGTGTAGAGGTCAACACTAGGCTGTTTGCCCTAGGGAATGACAGCTTAGCCAGAGTGTGCTTGGCGTCTGCCTCCCCACAGGATGCACATTCCCCTTTCTAAACACCGATGATGTCAGCAACCTATAAGTACAGCAGGAGAAAAGAAACCTCCCAGTAATGCGAATAGCGCGCTCCGCTAACGTGTCTGTCACAAGTGTCATAACATCGTTAGGTAGGGTTTTGAATCCTGCAAATGCTTAGTGTGTGCGTGAGTGGGGTTGGTGTGTGTGTAAGTCTGTGGAAAAGAAATGTCCCTTTTGGCAACTGGGAAAACACACTACAGGATGCACCTTCCCCTTTCTAAACACAGATGATGTCAGCACTCTATAAGTATAGCAGGAGAAGAAAAACCTCCCAGTAATGCGAATAGTGCGCTCCGCTAATGCGTCCGTCTCAAGCGTCATAACATAGTTAGGTAGGGGTTTGCATCCTGCCAATGGCAAGTGTGTGTGTTTGGCTAAAGGGGGTTAGTGTGTGTGAGGGAAATGTCCCTTTTGGCAACTAGGAGAACAGACTACAGGATGCACATTCCCCTTTCTAAACACTGATGATGTCAGCAACCTATAAGTACAGCAGGAGAAAAGAAACCTCCCAGTAATGCGAATAGCGCGCTCCGCTAACGTGTCTGTCACAAGTGTCATAACATCGTTAGGTAGGGTTTTGAATCCTGCAAATGCTCAGTGTGTGCGTGAGTGGGGTTGGTGTGTGTGTAAGTCTGTGGGAAAGAAATGTCCCTTTTGGCAACTGGGAAAACACACTACAGGATGCACCTTCCCCTTTCTAAATACAGATGATGTCAGCACTCTATAAGTATAGCAGGAGAAGAGAACCCTCCCAGTAATGCGAATAGTGCGCTCTGCTAATGCGTCCGTCTCAAGTGTCATAACATAGTTAGGTAGGGGTTTGCATCCTGCCAATGGCAAGTGTGTGTGTTTGGCTGAAGGGGGTTAGTGTGTGTGAGGGAAATGTCCCTTTTGGCAACTAGGCGAACAGACTACAGGATGCACATTCCCCTTTCTAAACACCGATGATGTCAGCAATCTATAAGTATAGCAGGAGAAAAAAAGCCTCCCAGTAATGCGAATAGCACGCTCCGCTAATGCGTCTGTCTCAAGTGTCATAATATAGTTAGGTAGGTGTTTGAATCCTGCAAGTGTGTGTTTGTCTAAAGGGGATTCGTGTGCGTGAGGGAAATGTCCCTTTTGGCAACTAGGAGAACAGACTACAGGATGCACATTCCCCTTTCTAAACACCGATGATGTCAGCACTCTATAAGTATAGCAGGAGAAGAAAAACCTTCCAGTAATGCGAATAGCGCGCTCCGCTAATGCGTCTGTCTCAAGTGTCATAATATAGTTAGGTAGGGATTTGAATCCTGTAAAAGGCACGTGTGTGTGCCCCCCTGAAGGGGATTCATGTGTGTGCAATTTTGTGTGAGGAAAATGTCCCTTTTGGCAACTAGGAGAACAGACTACAGGATGCACATTCCCCTTTCTAAACACCGATGATGTCAGCACTCTATAAGTATAGCAGGAGAAGGACAACCTCCCAGTAATGCAAATAGTCCTATCCACTAATGCTTACGTCTCAAGTGTCCTAACATAGTTCGGTAAGGGTTTAAATCCTGCAAATGGCAAGTGTGTGTGTTTGTCTGAGGGGGATTCGTGTGTGTGCAATTTTGTGTGAGGAAAATGTCCCTTTTGGCAACTAGGAGAACAGACTACAGGATGCACATTCCCCTTTCTAAACACCGATGATGTCAGCCCTCTATAAGTATAGCAGGAGAAGGGAAACCTCCCAGTAATGCGAATAGCACACTCTGCTAATACGTCCATCTCAAGTGTCATAACATACTTAAGTAGGGGTTTGAATCGTCCAAATGTTAAGTGTGTGTGTTTGTCTGAGGGGGATTCATGTGTGAGAGAAATGTCCCCTTTTGGCAACTAGGAGAACAGACTACAGGATGCACATTTCCCTTTCTAAACACTGATGATGTCAGCACCCTATAAGTATAGCAAGAGAAAGAAAACCTCCCAGTAATGCAAATAGCACACTCCGCTAATGCGTCTGTCTCAAGTGTCATAACATAGTCAGATAGGGGTTTGAATCATGCAAATGGCAAGTGTGTGTTTTTGGCTGAGGGGGGTTAGTGTGTGTGAGGAAAAGGTCCCTTTTGGCAACTAGGTGAACAGACTACAGGATGCACATTCCCCTTTCTAAACACCGATGATGTCAGCACTCTATAAGTATAGCAGGATAAGGGAAACCTCCCACTAATGCGAATAGCGTACTCTGCTAATGCGTCCACCTCAAGTGTCATAACATAGTTAGGTAGGGGTTGGAATCCTCCAAATGGCAAGTTTGTGTGTTTGTCTGAGGGGGATTCGTGTATGTGCAATTTTGTGAGGAAAATGTCCCTTTTGGCAACTAGGAGAACAGACTACAGGATGCACATTCCCCTTTCTAAACATCGATGATGTCAGCACTCTATAAGTATAGCAGGAGAAGAGAAACCTCCCAGTAATGTGAATAACGCAATCCACTAATGCGTCCGTCTCAACGGTCATAACATAGCTAGGTAGGGATTTGAATCCTGCAAATGGCAAGTGTGTGTGTTTGGCTGAGGGGGGTTATTGTGTGTGAGGGAAATGTCCCTTTTGGCAACTAGGAGAACAGACTACAGGATGCACATTTCCCTTTCTAAACACTGATGATGTCAGCACCCTATAAATATAGCAAGAGAAAGAAAACCTCCCAGTAATGCAAATAGCACACTCCGCTAATGCGTCTGTCTCGAGTGTCATAACATAGTCAGATAGGGGTTTGAATCCTACAAATGGCAAGCGTGTGTTTTTGGCTGAAGGGGGTTAGTGTGTGTGAGGGAAATGTCCCTTTTGGCAACTAGGTGAACAGACTACAGGATGCACATTTCCCTTTCTAAACACTGTTCAGCTGAAGGCCATGGCTCTGGCACAAGTTGTCTGTTTCTATGATGCCCCTTTGGAAGATGCTTGTGTCGGCTGGAGAGTCGATTATGGTGGCCAGTTCGCAGTCATCTGCATATTTGGTCAGCCACAGTCCGTCCATGTTGGCCTGTACCTCCAATAAATATATACCAAACAAGAGAGGTCCCAGGACTGAGCCTTGTGGGACACAACTCGTAACTGGTTTGGAGTCTGGCATGGCTCCAGCAATTCTAACCATGTGGGTTCTGTCCTTGAGCCACTGTGCAATCCATCTAGTGACATAGGGGCTTATATTTACGCTGGTGAGCTTCTCTAGAATGCCCAAGTGGGGTATTGTTGTGAAGGCTTTTGCGAGGTCTAGGTAGGCTGTGTGAACCGCATTCCACTCGTCAATGGCCTTGGTGACTGTTTCAAAGAAATCAACCAGGTTAAACCTGGTAGTGCTGGTGTGCTCTCAGTAGCCCTGAACCAGGCATCTGTTACTGCACAGATATCAATGTTCTCCATGCCAAGGAGAGTTTCGGGTGCATGCATCTGGAGGTTTAGACTTCTGGCATTGGGTAGCATTACTCTTAGTTTCTTATCCCTTGTGATACCTATGAAGGTGGGTTTGTCATTTGAGCCTTGCCTAACATAGGCACTATGGGGGTATCAAGAGCCTTTGCCAATATCTGAAAGCCCAGGGGTGACAGGTGCAGGCCATCCCTAGTGAAGCAGGTAGTTCAACAGAAGATGAATATGTGAAGGTGTAGTGCCTGTGATTAGTTAGCCATAGCATATATGACTGCTCACGTGGACACAAGCCAGGTAAGTCATATGCACTGTGTCACAGGCAATGTACATGTGAACAGGACAAACAGTGACATCCTGTCAAGTGGGACATGGACATACATATAGTAAGCTATGCAGATGGCACTAGGAGTCCACAGAAGCTCTATAACTATGCATTGCAGGTGTGATCGGTATTCCAGGGTAATTGCAAGCAAACATGCATGCAAAAAAAGCTAGAGTAAACAGGGCTGCATGTAGTCCATTGTACAACAAACAAGCTGTACCACTTCCAGTAGGTAACACTGCAAATATGCAGGCACTATGCACATGTACATGGAAATACACGGGTCAGATGGCTAGGGTCCAGTCTCAGCGCACACAAGTGTACAGACCATGTACTATCAGGATGTACAATAACTGGATGGAAACCCATGTGCTCATACCTGCAGTAATACACATGTCAAATAACAGACACTGAGCCTTCACTCAGTGGTTCCATACTTAGTAGGATGTATGCTACCTGGCCTGCCACCACAGTATCCCTGACATATATGGGGACTCTCCCTCCTGTGACAGTTAGTTTTGTGTGTTGGGGCTGTCTAGCATGGTATGAGATGTGAGCATGCAGTGCTAGGTGCTCCTGTGTGTCCTGTACCAGTCGTGTAGTACTGCACACATATCAACATCCTCAAACATCTGCATTGCAGAGTCCAGTGTGGGCAACATGCCACTTGCAATTTACATGTCCATCATTGCGTATTACATTCATTACCTTATCCCCTGTGCTACCTATGTATGTAGCCTTCTGTTGACATCATTACCACCAGTATGCCAACATGTGCAGATGATACACTATGGTAATTACCATGGGTGTAGACAACAGTACATGACAATCACACACTTACTGCATCAGGCATGCTGTGATAAACCCACAATTAATTCAGCACACAGTACTGTTAACAACATGATACTATTACTACACATCTATGTGGTCACCCTGTGCATCAGCAACATGTTAACCTGTACCTGCACAGTTGTTACAGATTGCAGGAGGTGGCACAGTTTCATCATATGCACAGGGTGTGAACTTGGTATGCCTGAGTCAGCCACCGATACCACCGACTGACATGTATGTGTATGTGTGTTGGTGAGGGACAGCAGTAGAAGGTGGGGCAATGTTGATGCAGTGTGTGCGTGTATGCGGTAGCCCTAGGTGTTGTCAATTTGCATGTGTGTATGGATGCACACAGTTCCACCTCATGGCTGCCATATACTGGTGTTTGTGGACAGCCACAGACTGTACCTGCCAGGTCATACAGATCAGTGTCTCTGGCCACGGACACGGTACCTGTGCCTTGCAGGGTGCTACGGACCGTATCCGGTACCAACCCAGACTGGGTACTGTCATCAGAAGCAGGTGTTCGTTGACTGGACACAGATCCCTGTCGGCCTGGCCAGAGCCACGTGCATGTGGTCTCCTGGGGCGGTCTGATGACAGCACAGACCCAGCATTGCTGGGGCTGCTGCTGGCACTACGGGGGTGGCCGCGGCCCTGTTGTCATCCGCGACGACTGCCAGCTGCTGCTGTTGCTGGCATACGGCCACGTCGACGCCTCAACCGCCCACCATCGCCCTGGCTCATGGATATGTAGTTGTGGAACCGGTCTAATATGTCCCCACAACGTCTGTCTATGACATCGGTGAAATCACGGATGGCAGCTGCAATGTCACGCATACTGTCAGTCATGGCTGTGCGACATGCTGTCAGCTCCCTCAGACCCTGTCAGGTGTACCATTCCATACGTGACTGTGCCTGCATGACAGCCTGAAACATAGCTGAGGTTGTAAGACCTCTGTGGGCACGCCTGACAGGGGCAGTACGCCCACAGATGCTCCCACGAGAACCCCTGGACATCTGTCTGCGTGGTACCATCTCTGGGCCATGCCCATGGCTGCTGTGTGGGGAGGCATGTGCCACAGATACCACATTACCCTGGTCAATGCCCACTGTATGCTGTCCATCACCTAGGGACATTGGTGACAAAGGATGTATTGGCAGGATAACTGTGCACATTGATGGGGTCGACAGCTGTGTACTGTCAATCGGCTGACCAATGGCGGACCCTGGCATACCTTCCTGTGCCATTACACAGATGTCGTCATTATCAGTACCCACGGCACCTGATTCAGGTTCCCTGCTACATGACACCAGAGCAGCACCAGAACCTGTGGGAGGGAAACAGGAAACACAGTTTACAATGTCTACACATTACCAGTGATGCACACATGCACACATGCGCACAGGTGCACACATGCACACATGCACACATGCACATGTGCACACATGCACACATGCACAGGTGCACACATGCACACGTGCACACGTGCACACATGCACACATGCACACATGCACACAGTTTCACGCAATTGTACAGTACTCAGTATGCGTGATATCAACACACAGACACAGACACACCTACATGCATACAAAGAGCACTACTAAGTGAGCAAAATAGTACTATTACTATCAAAACTATTACAGGAATTGTTAATACACACTCACCAGCATGGATAGGCTGCATTGCTGTTATACCAGAGGGACCTGCAGACGTGAAGAAACTAATGTCAGTGGGCACAACTGTGCCATTGTTACTGAGTATGATACAGGTCAGTAGTACAACAGTCGCCTTTCACAGGGCAGCTGCTAATATTGAGGATATCACACTTGCACATTAAATACTATGGTGACAGCTACAAACCAAGGACACACCTCACACATGCATTAACTACCAGTGTACACAACAGTCAACTATACATATGGCATATTACCTGCACGTTCACTGTCTTGCTGCTGCGTGGCTCCAGCCTCCATCATAATGCATGTCTGCTGCTGTTGTTGTTGCTGGCGGACTGGAGCCACTACACTCATGATTAGTCCCTCCAGTCTGGTGAGTGGAGGATGTGTAGCCACCCCACCACCTGTGGCGACCTGTTGCCTGTGGATATCCGATGCACGCTGACGGACATGTCTGATTAAATCACTGCAGTGATGTCGTACATGCTCATATGTCCTATTATGCGTGCCTATGTCATTTACCCGACGGACAAGGTCTTGCCACAGTGCAGCCCTCTCCTGCTGATTCTGGCTGGTGCGGGAAAAGAGTATTTCATAATCCCGCACCAGGCTCTGGTGTATCTCCTCATCCTCAGCTGTGGAGTAAGTGGGATTCCGCGGGTGGGCCATGTACCTGAGAAAGAAAATAACCTGATATCAGCAATATATGTCAGCAGAATTTGGCACACATACTACACATGCTACTCGACTGTTATGATACAACATATCTCACATATATAGCATATGTCTGTCTATTGGTGGATACACATGTAAATGGCCAGGTATCAGTGCTCAGCCAGCAACTGTGCAACAGTACCTGGCACACTCCATATGACATACTACCAAACCCCAGCAGTCAGAACACTGATTCAGGTCAAGAGCACCTCCTCACTCTGGGGTTTGTATCTAGGTACTGTATGGCCTACATCATCAACTACTGTGAGCTGACCACACACTGATTGCCCTGGATATACATATCCCACCTCCACCACCAGCACAAACGACTATAGTGAATAACATTACAGATGCAAACTTTACACTTTGTAACAGTGACATGGTATCCTTTCAGCCCACTGGGCCAGTGGCAGATACAACCCACAATGCTGACCCCTACACAATTGCTTTCTACAGACATCTCCGAGAATGCATGGATCATGCAATCCCATATATGACCAAGACACTCTCCACAAAGGGACAGCATCCTGTCTGGTGGACCCCAGCCATAGACAGATTGTATTACAGAAGATGGAAGCTACTGCAAGACAGAGCATAATTCCATAAAGGGAGGGCATGTCTGAGCAGCACTAGTAAGGATCTATTTTCCATCATACAAACATCCATGGGCAACTTTGAGAGGGAAATCAAGAGGGACACTACAGATAACCAGAAGGCCTTCTTCAGTTATGTTAGCAACCTGGTCAGGATCCATCCTCTATGCCCATAGTTAGTACACAGCAACAAATATTTCACTGACACCACAGATATTGACAACATTGTGGCAGACAGGTTCAGTGCAGCTGTGACCCGCCCTCTCCCCAAAATAAGACATAGTTATCCCAGCTGACTGTAACCTCCCTGTCATCACAGATGTCCAGGTGAGAGCCACCCTCAGGACAGCAGAATACACAACATGAATGGGACCTGATGGTATCCCCAGTTGCATGCTGCATAAACTCTGACAGGAGCTAAACACACATATAGAAGTGCTATGTAACACTAGCCTGACTACAGGATATGTACCTGTACACTGGCGTACAGCAGCAGTGGTTCCACTCCACGAAGGAGGCACCTCAACATACCAATACAATACAACACAATACATTACATTACAATACAATACTATACAATATGCTATTGCCCCTGGGACTACAGCAGCGTACTGTTCTGCTACCCTGACCATTGTGACACATGTGGTGTGATGGTACCTGCTGCTGTCACACAGTTACACAGGGTGACTCATATGGCATATTACCTATCTGACTAACATTCAGCAGGGGTATGTGTGACATGTACTCATGGGGAGTCTTGCTTCTTAACACTGTGTGGTTTATTGCAGGGTATGTCTTATCTGTGGGTAGGAACTTTTACCTCCATATGTGCACTCTATTGCAGTGGCACGGACAACACACAGCAGTCATTTAGGTTGTGGATGGTGTGAGGTGTTACTATGGTTGTTGGACATCTGTCATGGGTGTGACTTACATATGTAAATCCGGGAGTGGTAACCTCTATGTGGGTAGTATATGTGTACTCTGTGGTGTTGTCAGTCACTGTGCATTGGTAATGTGTTTGAGTGCATTGTCACAGTGTTGTACATGTCACTGTGTCCTTCTCCATATCTGTAGCTGTCATGTGAGGTCCATACCATGGCATCCATTATGTGGTCTGGAGGGGTACACCGACCTACATGTCCATAGCTGACACACCATGTTCGCTGACACATACAATGTGCAGGTATTCCAGGGATAGTGTGCCACTGTGAATATCATTGGGGCCACTATTGTACACATTTATGACCCTGTTCACCCCTGACACATGCAGTGGTGGGCAGCCAATCACATATCTGGTGGTTACTGGTGTAGGTGATTTGGAATGTGGTATGGTACTCTGGTTTTGACACTGGTGTTCACTCCATGCCTTTGTCACCAGGCACCTGTTGCAATACATCTGTACACATGTGCCTCACTCAGAATTTATATACATCTCTCTCTCTCTCTCTCTATATATATATATATATATATATATATATATATATATATATATATGCATATAGATATATATGTATATATATATATATATATATATATATATATATATATATATATATATATGTCTGTATACATATACACATATATATATTGATGTACATATATTGCTATAGATGTGGAGGGCACAGAGGGGTGAGAGTGACAGAGGGGTGGGACAGGGTGTGTTGAAGGTCATCATATACAGTCATACCTGTAGATAGTCAGATCAGTCTGTCTATGTATATGTATCTACATATATCTATATCTGTATGTGTGCATTACATATATATGATTGTACAATATTCTATCTACATCTGTCTATGTATTCCTACATCTCTCTCTCTATGTATGTATACATATATGCATGTCATATATATATATATATATATATATATATATATATATATATATATATATATATATATATATACATACATACGTTGACATACATACGTATCCATATGATAGACAGGTATATCAACATGTTTGTCTACCATACTGTATACAAACACTAACATACTGCTAAACATACATAACTGTGAAACCTACTTTGTACAAGGCACTACAACCTACAATCAACCAACATTGATATGTGCACATAGATGCTCTCACATACAAATGTATGTACAGCCTTCACTGATAGTTGCTGTATGTCCCCTGCCCTTTACACATCTTCATATACATATGGATACAGACCAATGACACATATGGAGGGTTCACAGTATGTAGACCTTTATAGTATTACTTTACATTACCTGTGTTTGTCACAGCTGCTTGTGTTGCCGTCTGGTTCTCTGTCCTGCTGCTCCACTTCCCAGTTGTCAGCTTTCAGGTGGCTGTTGCTGAACAATTTGTTTGTGTCTGCTTAATTGCAATTTTCTCTGTCTCTGTCTCTCTCTCTCTCTCTGTCTGTCTGTCTCTCACGTCCTTCTCAGGGTGCAATGAAAGTATTGCATGTGTGGACTGGGAGTACAGCATACTTTTGTAGGTATCTGCATATGCCCATGTGATGGCCTCTGCACCAATTGGTAGCCGGCATTTGCTAATTGCATGCAGCCAGTTGTGTACTGATTGCAGTTCTCACTGTGATTTCAGAACAGTGCTATAAAAAGGTATGTGAGACAGGCGTAGCCCTTTCAGATTTTAAGGGCAGGGACCATGCTGTTATGCTGTGGACAATGTTCTGTGAGTGTAAAGGTTGGTATCTCTCTCATATTTCCAGGTGTGTTGTAGATTAACATTCCTCCATTCATTTCTCCAGTTTCCTGTACTAACTGTGTATGTACACTGACACCTACAACTACTACTCCTGTTAATGTGTGTGCATGTGCTTTCCTTTCACTTTTGCTTGCACTTTGTTGCTAAGGCTTCAATATTTGCCCTTTACAGTCACTACTTGTATGCCTGCTAGGTGTCCTGACTGTAGTGTGCTGCTGTAGCTTTCCTATTTTCCATGTACATTCACACCTTGGAATGCTTGCTATATCTGCTAGGGTGTTACAGCATGCAGTGTGGTCTGGCCATGGTGTGGGCCTTGACATCTATTAGGGTATTTGAGTATGCTGCTGAGCAGGCCCCAGAGACTTTCAGGTTCATCTGTTATCTGCCTCATGGAATGGTACATATCAGTGGGGTACACCCATTAAAATGTCTGGTATGCTGCAGTCATGACTGTGGGTTAGCATGAGCATATGTATTACTACACTTTTTCTGCCATGCAAGTGGTGAATACTTTCAGGACTCCATAGTTACCATTGCATGTGTTACACCTTTCTGCCTACTTTTTGTACATTTCACATGGAGTCTGTGGGCCATCCCTGTAAGTTATTCACTGTTGCTATGTCTAGGCTCTTAACTATTCAAATATGGTGGTGTCAGACCTGTCATGTGTACAGATATTTGCAGGTTGTCCACATTTCTGCCTCATATTTTGGTCAATATCTCATGCACACCTTTTTCTGGCAAATCACTCTGGGGTCAAGTCAGAATATGGTGACAAACATTCAAATTTCAGACTTCATGCCCTTCCAAACATCCCACAAAATGCAGACCCTGTTACTCTCTGAACTGTCTGCATTTGTTGTAACATTATTTGTAATGTGTCCCTGGTTTTGGGCCTTTGCTCCACATATTTTATTACTTGGTCCAGATGTGTTCCTGTAAGAGGTTGTGGGGTATGGGCAGTGATTATCCTGCTGTGAGTATGTGTGTGGCTTGCAAGGTGCTATAGTGACATTATTACCTACTAGCTACCAACTAGCATGGCTGTTTCTGTTCACACACTACTATTATGGAAATCCACTAGTTTTGATAGTAATTCTAAATGGCATGCTTTGTGTACTACACATCTATATTCCCTTTACATTCATTCCTACTATTAGATGATATATTTATTTTAGCACAATGTTCTTGTATAAGAGTCATGGCTTAGTGGTAAGTCATGCAGACTACTGTTTCCTGGGTTCGGGACTGCCAGTGGGATTTTATTTTGCTGCTGAACTGACTACAAGACCTGTCAATCAAAGTGACTAAGGCACTTATAAGCAGTTGTAACCGGGTTAGCGCTGGTTTGCGCGCAGCTCACGCATGCGCACTGGCGTTTAGCTCCCTTTACCTGGCTTACCCGCTTACAACCACTTAAACATGCTTACTCTTGCGCACACCCGCGCTATTTTCTTTGAAAGAAAAGAAAATGGGGAGACAGGAAAGTGGTGAAAAAGGGGTCACAAAGAGGGTAAGACAGTAGGGAAACAAGCTTGGGATGTGCAGGAGGGATGTAGGTAAGACCCATAGCTGCCCATTTCTTCATCAGCAACAGCTGTGCATATGTATGTAATTTGGTGTGACATTTGAAACCTTCCACCCCTGAGAGAGGTGTCAGGACAACAATAATACTTGTTGTACAGCCAATTGTAATTGATAGGTTCCATGTCCAGCAGACATGTGTGCGGAATGGGCAGCTATGTATGGGGGGTAATTTTTTGTGGGTACAGAGTGACCCTTTTTTTTTTCAGGTGAGAGTGGTATGTCAGGTGAAGGAAGTCGGTACAGCTGGGGAGGTAGGTTGGGTAGGTAAACAGACAAGACAAACAAGACGCATACAGGGGCGGTGTATGACACGTGTGGGGGGGTTACACAATTGAAGGGGACGGAGGTTTGGATATCCAGAGCCCATGAGCTCACAGATGGCAACAGTGGAACTGATATCCCCACCCATAGGCAGTTGCCACTGTTCCTTCACTTCCCAGGATGGGGCTGTGCTGGGGGCTGTGTAGGCGGGCAACAGGCATGCCCGTTAATTGCACCTCATGTGCCTCGAGCTGGCGTAGGGGCTCGAGAACAGAGTCCCGAATCTCCCTACGCACCACAGTCCGGACACTACGGAGGGTGAGTGGTGGTTCTCCTCCAGCCACACTTGCAGAGGGTGGGCGAGCCCCATCCCCTGCAGCACTTCCACCTGCAGGAGGCACAGGGCCACCGGAGGAGGGTCCGGACTCGGCACTAGTGCCAGGTGCACTCGCCAGCTGAGGTGGGAGAGGTGGGTCCACTGGAACCCGCCTTCCCTGTCGTCCTATGTTTTGCATTATGTCATGACAGTTTGGGTTAGTGACATATAATACCATTCACAATTAGTTGTAACAGCATGCATTAGTATTCCCATTAACCAAACACCCAGATATTCACACCATTGAACAGCGTGCATAACACATGCATAATTTGAACAGAAATACACAGTCCAACAACATGCAGGGTTAATTGATGGCAACAGGCCATCAGGTGTGGATGTATGAACAGGGCAGATGCATCAACGGACAGGCAAATATATATGACCCAACAGGACAAACGTCCAGGGGTGTTAATTGTGATTGCACATACCATTTTCACGTAGAATGGGTTATATGTGGTTATAGGGTGGGGTAAAGAAAGTAATATTATATCATGACCCCCCCAAAACGTGCACGCTGATTGGCCAGCGTGCCCATTGTAAATCAAGATATACTAATGGAAAAAGGTCCGGTTGCCCGGACTTTTTTCCATTAGTATAACTCGTTTTTTTAAAACACTGTCTCGCTATGTTAAAAGGGTTTAACATGGCGAGACAGCTAAAATAAGCAGCGGAGATCTCCGTTGCTTATTTAAAAGCTGTCTCGCTATGTTAAAGCCATTTAACATAGCGAGCTGTGGAGAAAGCAAGATCTCCGTTGCTTTTTTAGCTCGCTATGTTAAATGAGTTTAACATAGCGAGACAGTTAAAATAAGCAACGGAGATGTCCGTTGCTTATTTTAAACTGTCTCGCTATGTTAAACTCATTTAACATAGCGAGACATAAAAAGCAACGGAGATCTTGCTTTCTCCGTTGCTTTTGCTCAACTCTGATGTACTGCGCAGGCGCGCAGTACATCAGAACTGCCGCGGATGCCAGACATCTGCGGAAGGGCAGTAAACAGGCATTATACTATGCCATTATTTAAGAAAAGTAACAGTTTCTTTTCTTAAATAATGTCATGTATAATAGCAATAACCCACTTCTGGGTGTGGGTAATGCTAAATTTACCCACGGTTGGCTTTGTTTGGTCCTCGGGCTTCGCCCTGACCAAACCACGCCAACCGTGGGTAAATTTAGCATTACCCAATGTGCTATATTAACACCTTCGAATAACAATACATATGCTGTACATTTCTAATATCTACAGTTATATACACACTACTGTTCTGACTACAGTTTCCTATATGATAACTATTTCAACTTGGTGATAGGACTGTTACTGCAACATCAATATACATTTTATGGTTCTTCATACACATTCATATCTAGCTTTGTTCAGCTACATCATCCTGCTACATTTGCTTTATATAGCTGTAGACAAGTGTGGATGTTTGGTATATCAGACAATCATCCTATCTGCATATTGCAGACTGAGAGCAACATATCCAGATTTTGGGATACACATTCCAGATGCAACAACATACTGTATTGCTGGATTCATGACACTTTCTCACACTCTCTCACTTGCTTTCATTTTACTATTCAGGATGGTACTTACTTCTAGGCTTTATTGACATGTTTTACCTGTAGTTATTACAATCCTTTCCAGCAGTCTCACTTCTGTCATGTTTCAGTATTTCCACAGGGATATATTTCACACATGTGATTTCATCATCTTCTGCAGCTATACTTTTCAGCCTGCTGCAGGTTGTGTACTATTTTCTTACAGGTAGGGCATTTTTATTTCAGAATATATGTCAGACAGTTTCATTTTTTGGTTTAACTTACAGGCTGAAACACACTTTTGTAATCAAGCAATACTTGCATACACTTTCACACTGTTACTTGCAGATTTTATTCCTTACTGACTACACTGCACTCTTTTGCTGACTGTCATACTTTTATATTTCTTTACAGTTACTGGTAGTGGATTACTGACCTGCCTGGTGGCGCAACCGCACCAGCCTATTGCTGCAGCTGTAATATAAATGAAGTAATATTGGAATACACATCTCCATAATATCAGCTAGTTTAATTTTTTACATACATAATTAAATGTTACTTACTCAGTAGTGGGGCGTTGGGTGTTTGCTGGGCCTCCTGGATTCAAAGGTTCAGTTGGTCCTGCTTGCATCTCTTCAGGTCCGCATGGTGGTGATGGACCTGCTCACCAGTTCTTGGAATCCCTGTGGCACTGGTGAGATCATGAGCCAACCGGTCCCATGCCTCGGCCCTGTATGCTCCCCAGAGGACCTGGCCCTGCATGAGTTGGGCCTCATGATTATGGACTAGGAGCCAGACCATGTACCTGGACTCCTCAACACCTCACCTCTGTGCTCGAAAGCAATTACCCTCTCCTACTCCTGTCATTCTGCCTGCAGGTCAGTTCTACAATCGTTTATGCTGTGTATTCCCGCCTATGGGGCTTATATAGTCCGTTTTTCCTGCACATATCTGTGATTGGCCATTTTGGAATTGTATCAACTTCAGTAAACCTGCATTGTCATGCTCCAGTTTGTATTCATTCCTATATATTAGCTATTATTGCATTTCTAGGTACTGCTGTCATGGCTTAGTGGTTTGGCACCTTGACTATGGTGTATAGTATCCTGGGTTTGAACCTGGCCACTGCTTTTGATTTTTCATGACTGTCTAGACATGCTGAGGGGTGTGTCTGTGTAAAGGCAGTTTTGATACGGCTTGCTCAACGTTGCCCGTCGGTTAGCTTGTTTGCGTGGTGCGCAGCTCCGCTCAAACGGGGTACGCTGCTTTAAGCCTCATTTGGCTATTGGCACGCATATTACGCTCAGCTCAGTTAGGGGCACATAGATTTAGTGTGTTAAACCACTGCTCAGCTACGGGCACTCATTTTGCACCAGTTAAACCACTGCTCATCTACGGGCAGATGCACTCACTCTGTTAAACTGTAGCTCAGCTATGAGCACATCTGGCATTTTTTCTTCTTTTGTTACCTCACATGTCTTCAATATAAATGGGCTATTTCATTACATTTTAAATAAATTGTGGTTTTATGTGTACATATTTGTCAGGGACTTGTTTCCTGCTTATTTTGAAAAAAAAAAAAATTGGTGTTGTGGGGGCTCGAACCATGAATGCCTGCTCTTCAGCCAACATCTCTACCACTACGCTATTACTTCCTGGCTTAGTTTGCATATTTAGTTCTTATATGCTTTCCCACTGACTGCTAACTGTAGCTGTGCTACGGGCATGCCAGCATAATGGCGCACTCACGGTTAAACATTTTTACAATTTAAAAAAATATATAACATGTTCATTTATATATTTTATGTTCATAGTCTGTGAGGGCATGTGTTGTGTTGTGTTTATTCACATTTCCGTGGACTCTGTTGTGGGTGTTTACTTTGGGCACTTTTACACTTCTGGGGGCGTGTCCGCTTGCGAGGCTCAGCCTACGGACACGCCCCCTTCTGTCTTACATGGACCGTGTTAGACTTAGGTGTGATTCAGCATGCTCTCATGAATATGCAGAGCATGCTGACATCACTCCGTTTAACTGCAGCCTCCGTGTAAGAGTTATAACTCTTACACGGAGGCTTCGTGAATCCTTGCCATCATTTTTTGACCCCATAGAAATAGCAAGACATTCATTTTGACCTCATTAATGCACATATTTTTACAAATTACTTTAATAAGCTGAAGGATATTTAAATATTTTTATATTTATCATATTAACAACATTACATGGTTTTGAGATATAGACACTTACACTTTTAAAATTAATTAAGAGCTTTTGTTAGAGCTATAAAATGTGCGTATATCTTTTAGCATGAGGAATATATATGTGCACTGATTTTCCTCTGGCATAATAGTATATCATGATATGATTACCTGTCTCCTGAAAGTATACAGGTATCGTTATATCTTCAGGTCCCATTTTGTTTTACTTATTTACTTATAATGATATTAAATGATTGAATAATTTAGGAATATTTAATGACTAATTTATACTACTATCACATAAATAGGTTTATAGTACACTATTTGTTGAATTATTTAATATTTGTGATTAGTAGAAGAGGATTATTAAACTTTTAGGTAGTAATGGGGAATATTTTTAAATGGCAGTGTATATAACTAAATGAATAGTTTCTTATTATTTTTAAATTATATATATATTATATTAATTATTTGTAAGTTGTGGTACCTTATTATAGTAGTACTTTGTCTATTTGATAGGCAAATTAGGAACTTTGGTATCCATGGTCTGTTGGGTTTTGTTAGTAATATATACAAATACAGTTGTAGTCTTGTTTTTGTTTTATTATTTACAAGCTTAAGTAGTTTAATTTGTTGACTGAATAAATTCAAAAAATGAGGAATGTTAAGACAGTGTTGGAGAAATGCATTAGAGTCTAATATAGAATTAAATTAATATGGTGGATACATGTGTCATATTATTGTTTAAAATAAATATTTTAAAATAAACTGTATGGATAGTTTTAAATTATTATCTATTAATGTAAATTGATTAAATTATGGAAACAAAAGGAAATAATGAGATATCTAAATTAAATACAAGGAACATTATATTCTTGCAAGACACTCGCTTGATAGATAAAGACACACGATACTTGAGTAACTTGGGTTATGAAATATAAACATTATCATCTGTTTCTTTTAACAAAACGAGTGGTACAGCTATACTTTTGAGAAAACCTACAGTAATGCCTAAGGCTATATAATCCATTAATGATCCCTAAGGAATGCATACATTTGTAATCAGTAAATATAATGGGAAACTGTATATACTAGCTAATATTTACTGGATCTCTGGAATAGGTAGAAGACTGTCTAAACAGCAGTTGAATTTACCACAACGTCATTGGAAGAGCAGTTTAATTCCATAAGGGGATTTTAACTGCATATCTAGTATAGAAGATACAAGTAAACAGAACAAACCTAAAATTCTGGCATGAGCTAAAGCACTAAATAGATGGATTAGCAATAATAATTTAGCTGATTTAATAGTAAAAACAGAAGATAATTCATTGTTCTTCACTCATTATTCTTATGCAAATGAGATACAAACTAGAATTAATATGATTTATGCCTCTGCAGATTTTCTTAACAAAGAAAATGATTTTAAAATGTGTTCTTTATCTGATCATAATGCACTAAATATTCATAAATTAATGGATATAAGAAAATTTCAGATTATCATGGAATTCCTGTATATTTGATGAAATTAAAAGAATTTAAGAGTTGTCTTGAAGAACAAAGCAAGAATGTTTTATCATTGAATGATAATGGTCAGGTTAGTAAAGTCATATGATAGGACACCTTAAAAATGCATATTAAAGATAGATTAGGAAGATGGGCTAGAAATAAAATGCAAGAGTGGGATAAAGTGTTGTTAGAAGTATAAGATGAAATATACAAAGCAAGGTTTGAACAACAAATAAAGAAATTAGATAATACTGAAGTCATTAAAAATTGGTGACAAAATAAACAGTTTTCATGCATAAAGTGGAGATAGCTTTAGAAAAAAAAATACATTTCAGTTACACGATTACTTCAGGTATCCATGGTCTGTTGGGTTTTGTTAGTAATATATACAAATACAGTTGTAGTCTTGTTTTTGTTTTATTATTTACAAGCTTAAGTAGTTTAATTTGTTGACTGAATAAATTCAAAAAATGAGGAATGTTAAGACAGTGTTGGAGAAATGCATTAGAGTCTAATATAGAATTAAATTAATATGGTGGATACATGTGTCATATTATTGTTTAAAAGAAATATTTTAAAATAAACTGTATGGATAGTTTTAAATTATTATCTATTAATGTAAATTGATTAAATTATGGAAACAAAAGGAAATAATGAGATATCTAAATTAAATAGAAGGAACATTATATTCTTGCAAGACACTCACTTGATAGATAACGACACACGATACTTGAGTAACTTGGGTTATGAAATATAAACATTATCATCTGTTTCTTTTAACAAAACGAGTGGTACAGCTATACTTTTGAGAAAACCTACAGTAATGCCTAAGGCTATATAATCCATTAATGATCCCTAAGGAATGCATACATTTGTAATCAGTAAATATAATGGGAAACTGTATATACTAGCTAATATTTACTGGATCTCTGGAATAGGTAGAAGACTGTCTAAACAGCAGTTGAATTTACCACAACGTCATTGGAAGAGCAGTTTAATTCCATAAGGGGATTTTAACTGCATATCTAGTATAGAAGATACAAGTAAACAGAACAAACCTAAAATTCTGGCATGAGCTAAAGCACTAAATAGATGGATTAGCAATAATAATTTAGCTGATTTAATAGTAAAAACAGAAGATAATTCATTGTTCTTCACTCATTATTCTTATGCAAATGAGATACAAACTAGAATTAATATGATTTATGCCTCTGCAGATTTTCTTAACAAAGAAAATTATTTTAAAATGTGTTCTTTATCTGACCATAATGCACTAAATATTCATAAATTAATGGATATAAGAAAATTTCAGATTATCATGGAATTCCTGTATATTTGATGAAATTAAAAGAATTTAAGAGTTGTCTTGAAGAACAAAGCAAGAATGTTTTATCATTGAATGATAATGGTCAGGTTAGTAAAGTCATATGATAGGACACCTTAAAAATGCATATTAAAGATAGATTAGGAAGATGGGCTAGAAATAAAATGCAAGAGTGGGATAAAGTGTTGTTAGAAGTATAAGATGAAATATACAAAGCAAGGTTTGAACAACAAATTAAGAAATTAGATAATACTGAAGTCATTAAAAATTGGTGACAAAATAAACAGTTTTCATGCATAAAGTGGAGATAGCTTTAGAAAAAAAAATACATTTCAGTTACGCGATTACTTCAAAAAAAATCTACATATATTAGCTAATAGAAGTAAGATGTTAAAGGAAAACTCCACCCTAGAGCTAAAAAAAGATTTTTTCATTCTATCTTTGTTTCCTGACCTATTTTAACACCTCAAAAATCACCAGAAAGCTAAATTGCAGGTCTTTGTTCAGTGTTTTATTTTGCAGTTCAAGAGGAATTGAGAGTCCCTTACCACTACACTACAGAGGTCTTAAAATTGTCACTACACTGTGATGTCCTTGCAGAATCAATTCCTAAACAAAGGCCTGCAATTTAGTTCTGGCTATGGCTGGATAACTTCTAAGTATAGAGTAAAACAAGATCTGAGCCAAACATAAATGAGGGTGATTAAAGACAGAAAAGAAGTAGTCCTTTCACAGAAGGTAAAGAAAATAACAGTGACCCTCCCAAATCCCATTATAAGTTATTTCCTTATGTCTGGCATAAGTCATACAAAGTATTATGGGAAAGAGAAAGGCTTGAGGGAGCACAAGATCACATTGCTACATCAAGCCCCATTGGAATTCATGTTGTGGAAAACAGGCTAAAATTACAAATAAACCACTTAGAATGATTTTGAGGTGTTCAAATAGGTCAGGAAACAGAGTGAAAAATCATTTTTTTTAGTTCTAAGGTGGAATTTTCCTTTAAGCAAAAAGACACAAATCAATAATATATGAAATCCGCGCACTAATAAGCTTATTCCTGCATGGACTGGATTGTGCCAGTGCAGCACAGCACCACGCTTTGCATATTCATGAATCTGCACTGCTGTATAACTTGCATGTGCACAGTCTGTGAATGGGTGCAGGGGACATGTCCAAGCATTGCTCGCACAGTACACATGCCCCCTGCACTCTAGATTTGCCTACGGCAATTCTAAAGCAACTAACATTGACTGTGGACACTCACCGCAAAACAGTGTCCGTGGACAAAATACATTCATGCCCCTCAACTGTACAGATTTTTGTAGAATGTTAAGATTTTTGCCTCATAGTTTTATTGTGTTCCTCCTACCATTTGAGTTTAAGATTCCACATCATTCAGAAAAATTCATGCTAATGCAAAAACTATTATTCCATCAACTTTCTAAGTTTGTAAGAGCAATATTTAAAATGTGTTCCTATTTGTCCCCCATCATGTTAGGCTTTGTCCAGATTTTTTGCTCTAAGCGGTTGAAAGGTATGATTAGAATACACACAGAAGCACATCCCCACAATGGTCCAGCACAGATAATGTCCACAATCATATGCCAGTGTACATGCTGGCACACCAAATAAGTAAGCATGCTCCTGAGAGGAACTTGTAAAATAATACCCCCTGTATGATTTAGTTGTCCAGATGTCCTGCCCTAAGAGGCAGAAAGCAATGTGCATACCCCTAAAGTAAATAAAAATAAAACATATGTTTATTTATTTTTTTCCATCCCCAATAAAGTTTGTGTAACTGAGCTGATATATGCATCACACATCTGTGTATAGCATAGCTGAAACATCCAAAGGAGCTAAATAGAAACATATAGCCAGAACAGCCAAATGAAATAGTGTAATGGTTAGAGCGTTCATTTAGCATGCAGTCATTCATAGTTCGAGCCCCAGTGCAGTCCATTCAGTTTTATATGTGCTAAAATGAAAGCTGAAGAATGCTAAATTGTGCTCAGCTATGCTTAGCGGGAGTAAACATTGCTTAAACTTGTATGCTTAGCAATAATTAGCATAGCTAAGCGGAATTGTGCACTGGTAAGCAGTGCTTAGCACCTACCCCTTTAAGCAATGCTTATCTGTGCTAAACGGGTTTGCCCGCCGCTTAGCTTAGCTCAGCATATTCAAACTCAGCCAATCAGGGCAAAGGGTGGGAATCCAGCCCTGTTTAAACCCTACAGGTGGGAATACAACCATAACCAGTTGTAGCTGACCACTGCAGGCACTATGGCTGGTGTTGGTAAAGGTGTACACTTTTGGGTGCAGCGCTGGGGCATTCAGGAGTCCAGGGTCATGGTTGGATTCCTAGTAAAAGACCATGAAGGGAGACTGCTGCAGTACCAATACCAGGGCTTCAATACAAAGTGGAGGCCTGGGACCATCTCGCACGTGATCTCACCAGTGCCACTGGCATCCCTTGGACTGGTGAGCAGGTCCGGCACCACTTTGCTGACTTGAAGTGTAGGAAGATGGACCTCTTGGATCAGTGGGTCCAAGATGTATGGGCAAGGAATGTCCCAGCTGTGTGTAAGTATCAGTATCAATAAGTGTTTTCCAAAGTCCAGCCTGTGTATATGATGGATAGATATGCATAAATGTTTCTCTAGCTCCTTTACAACTGCAGAAGAGAGGGCCACGAACATGGGTGCCCGTGCCAGCAGGCTGCTAAGGCTGCATCGTGAGACTGGTGAGTAGAACTCTAGCTTGTAGTACTCAGAGCAAATAAATAGAAAGGAGTAGAATGTCACTTGTCAGTATTTAAAAATGGGTATGGTTTGTACTGCATTACAGGGTATATATCAATAAAAGTGTCAGTACTTGTCAATGAAAGTCAAAACCCCTGACTGCTCGTGTTTACTTTGGTATGTGGCTGTATATGAATCGAAATGTGTACAGCTTCTGCACAGCAACTACAGCTCTGGAAGCATTAAATAATCAAGGCTCATCTGACAAAGATTGTGGAGTTGTAAAACAGGAGATTAACTATATGAAATGTTCCATGCACCAAGATCTGACACCTGAATAGTAATGTTGTGTTAACTAGTGTTTTCCAGACTGTGCTATGTCAAAGTATGAATACACATAATAAGAATTATCTGCCATGCATGAATGTCAGAATTACAAGGTCAGATTGTACAATCAAGAGAGCATTAGGCAGAAAACAGTCAAACAAGAAACAGTAGTTTCTCAATAGCTCATTCTGATGAAACATAAACTTTGTTGCATTTTTTTTCACAAACAGGCATAGTTCGAATCCCGGGAGTGGTAGTAAGCTGTATGCATAATTTCACCCAGGAATATGTGAATATGTGTAGAAACTGTCAGGTAGTGTTAACAGAAATTTCCTCCACAGGTCTGCCAGGTAAGAAAAGGTATATCTTAGCTGTAAGAAGGCTGTACTTATACACTCTGTACAACACCCACTGTCCAACCCCAAGGCTGCAAATGACAGCAAGATAAGTACATACATCAAGTAGTCTTCTCCATGAAATCTCCCTCAAGGTCAGGCTGTCACAGCTAGTGGTCACTGCTGCCCACACCCAGGGTGACTGATAGAAATCAAGGCAGAGTATGGCAGTAGCACTCACACACACACACAAACACGCACACACACACACACACACACACACACACACACACACACACACACACACACACACACACACACACACACACACACACACACACACACACACACACACACACACACACACACACACACACACACACACACACACAGTATGAGTGAACATATGTAACCCTGACTATGTGAATATGGGTATAAACAGTCAGGTAGTGTTAACAGAAACTTCCTCCACAGGTCTGCCAGGTAAGAAAAGGTATACATTACCTATAAGAAGGCTGTAATTATGCACTGTGTACAAACATACCACTGCCCAACCTAAAGCCATAGGTCGATGGAGAGTTATGATTAGAGCAATGATCTTTAAAGTTGTGAGCAATTGAAGCCTATACAGTTGGTAATTGACATCTCTCTCTCTCTCTCCGCCACCCTATCTGCACCAATAATCTAAACACATAAAGCAATGGGTATGTTTTTCACCAAACCTACTGTTGGGACATGTGTCCTATTGTTCTACAAATATTTAAATGTTTGACTATTAATGTTCCATGTTCAAATACAATCATTGTTGGCCTGTTGTTATCAATGTAACCTGCATGCCGTTAAAATGTCAACTGTGGTTCCATATATGCACATGTTCTGTTTGCTGTGCAACTGTTCCAAATCTGTTTTTTGGGTTAATGGGAATACCTATGCATACTGGTATAACTAATCCTGGAATGTGTTTTTCATGACTATCCAAGATATGTTATAAAAATGCAACACCATAGCACATCTGGGAAGGCTGATCCCAGCAGATCTACCTGTCCCACATTAACTGGCCATGGCACCAAGCCCCAGCACATCTAGGACCCAACCTGGGACCACCTTGCCTGCTAGCCCTGCACCACCTTTGGGTGGAACCACCTCAGGAGATGGGGTCCATTCCAACCCCAGGAGTGGGCACAGACAGGACACTGTCACCCGTCATCAGGTCCAAGCTTCAAAAGGAGTTTGGAGATCTACTATGCTATCTTGAGGGCCACATGGTGCATCTTGTGGGTCAGCCTCCCCCTTCTGCTCAGTCCCCATCACAGCCACCTTTGGGGCCATGAAGGTGCAGTGATGACTGCCCATGTGTGGGGACCTCAGTCCCACTGTATCAATTTGGGGGCTCGTGGGTGTCCAGTTCACAACCACCCTCCCCAACCAAGGTGTTTACCCCCAACATGTGTCATATACTACCCCTGTCTGCTGTCTTATCTGTCTTGTCTAGCTTCCTACCCAACCTACCTCCCCAAAATATATCCTTCCCCAACATCCTACTCTCACCTTATTAAAAAAAAAAAAAAAAAAAAAAAAAAAAAGGGCAATCTGTTCCACAAAAAAATGTCGCCCCATACATAGCTGTCCATTTGACACACATGTCCACTGGACATAGGTAATCTGGTCTAATTGGCTTAACAACACAATACTGTTGTCCTCACCCCTGTCTCAGGGTTTTGAGTGGCCAAATTCACCTCCAAATTCTGTAGAAATGCACAGCTGTTGCTTTATCAGAAATGGGCAGCTATGGACCTTCCCTACACCCATCCTGCACATCCCTAGCTATCTGTCACATTGTTTTTCCCTCTGCTTACCCCCTTTTTCACCACTTTTCTATCACCCCTTTTTTTCTTTTAAAGAAATTAGCGCGGGGGTAAGTGTGAGTAACTGCAGTAAGTAAGTTTGCATAATGCTAAGTGACGCCTACACAAATTAAGCAGTTTCCCATTTAACCACATGTTGGCATTGCTTACCTTTGCACACACCCATGCAAACCCACTTACAACTGCTTTAAACTACCTTAATCACCCTGTCTACATCAGCCACTGTTCTGCCCAGCAACAAGACAGTCAGCACTGCCAAGTCTTGACACAGAACACTGTGCACCATACTCAGAGCAATTTACCACTGCACCATCTGAGATGTAATAACCAATGCTGTTTTTTCAAATATATCATTCAGTACAAGTATAGAATAATAGGGAACAAACACCGTGGAATCAGTTATGTTTAGTATATACAAATATACACATATAGATATGTATGGTGATAGATAAATATTAAAAAGAATATACATCAGATATATGAAACTATACATATAAAACAAATATGTATAGAATATATATACATAGATATTGTTATATAAACATATGTATAGATATTAAAAAAGGAATATATATATATATATATATATATATATGGATTCACTTTATAATCTCGAAATACTGAAATATCGAATTTCAGTATCTCAAGACTATAAAGCCAAAAAATCAAAATGCTGAAACCCCCAAACCACAACATTTAAACACACCCTACACCACACAAACACACATACACCTTCCTCCCCACACTACAACAAAGAAACAAAACATGCACAAACAAAACAACACACATACTAACACCTACTCTACATATAAACAGGGGGAAAGCCCCCCTGCAGCCCCCTTGTGAGGGGCTGTGCCCCCCACACCCCCGCTACACACGCACACACACGCACACACACACACACACACACACACACACACACACACACACACACACACATATATATATATATATATATATATATATATATATATATATATATATATATACATATATATATATATATATATATATATACCAATTCTGAGATTGCACTAAAAATGACACAGACATCATGAAACCCACCACTACACAATCTACATTCCCCTCACACAAACACACATCACATACATACAAACACCATCATTCTCAACACTTACACACTCACACTCTTACATACATACCTTAACCTACATCTACAATTTCCCAACACACCAACATACAATAAAATCCCAACCCAAAACCCTTAAAATAAAAACACTTACCTGAATCTCCAGCTATCCAGTAACACAGCACACCATCATAACTGCTGATTCGACATTTCCGGATTTGGGTTATCTGGTCTTTCGCTATTATGGTCTCAAGATACTATATATATATATATATATATATATATATATATATATATATATACCCATAACATGTAGTGGAGAGATACCCAACACCATTCCTCTACATCTCTTAGTGCAATAATTCTGGACAAAGGCTGTCAAAATGGGTGTTCAATGGTCCAAGAACAGGGACATAATGTACATACTGCAGTTATAAATGTAGAATGTTCCTACAGTAACAGGGTTTGTGTCAGCATACATGTTCAGAAGGATGTGAGTTCTGAAACTGAAATGTATGTCATCATTTACAGACAGAAATCCTAACATCATCACAGTGATTTACCACAGAAATGAAAATAATGATTCTGTGGAACAGAACATACATATGAGCAATAATCCTGGACAGTCTGAAACAATCTGGGCAGTCGAGAGGTATGCTCAGAACCCCTTAGTACAACAAATCTCGTCCAAGCCTGACCGGGGGGGTGGTAATGCCATGAAACTGGGAACATATCCCAAATACTGGAGTAGATAAGGTGACACAGTTGATGCAGTAACACCCTCATGTCTGTTATACCATATATTGACTGGAATAGCCCAAATCTATAGCCAAATTACTCCCTACTACTCACTGACATACATCTTCACATCATCCCACTGATCTGTCAGACATACACAACACGTATGGGGCCAGGCAATAGTACATATGATAAATATCGGGACATAACATAACAGTAGGGAAACTACACTGTGCTGCTAGGCATGTCACCAAGTACTGTTTAAACCACAGGTAGACTGACACAACACAGACCCAATTTTGCTATGGGGGAATACACATGTAATTGCAAATATATCAGGCACTACAGGGATGTAATAGCACTGACCAACAAACACCAGCGTGAAAGTGCATACCCAGAAACAATCTCACCACATTCAAAGTGGCATACTGGTAAGCCACAAGAACAGTAGAGTATTTGTTCTGTGTGAACAAAATCATTAGCATGTTTGCCACTCACACACTACCCATATATATATATATATATATATATATATATATATATATATATATATATATATATATATACTGTCCCAATTCAGTGTAGTCTGACGACTAACTGTGGTATGGGATATGTCTCAGTCTGCCCCTACAAACATACACAGATGATAGAGCACCGAAACTGGAGCAGCATGCAAAGTCAGATAGAAAAGGACCCTCAATACTTACATCTGCCTCCCCTCCCTACACAGGCCAAATAACACATTCACAATACAATGCTACACAATCCTGACAGTCTGTCAACATTTGCAGAAATACACAGTCCTCTCAACTGTGTAGAGTCTCACAGAAAGTCCAGGCTTTATCCTCATATATAGGGCCTTCTACACATAACATGTCTGGCAGTCTGATACACCACTGGGATGATATCTGGAATGAAGTCACTATATAATGATATACTACACCTATATACCTCTTACAGCATCAACTCTGGACAAAGCCTGACATATTTGGGGGCAGAGTCACAAACACAGGGTCATTATTGACATATTGCTGTCATAAACTGAGAAACTTGCTGGTGTAACAGGGTTGTGGTAACATATCTGTTCTGAGGGATATGAAGTCAGAAACACACACGGATGTTACCATTTACTGACTGCAATCCTCAGAGTATGCTACTGAATTTCCAAGGCCAGAAATGTGCGAGTAACACACCAAATATAAGAGTCCAATCTCTAGCCAGTCTGTGGATAGCCCTACATTTGAAATTTATGTCAACCACATAACACTATCAGACTTAAATTCATGCAGAGCAGCCATAACCACACAAACCCTGTCAAAGTAGCATTAGTTCAACTGATTAACAGCAGTACTTACATTCTGTCCCTATGTCTGGAACATTCTTCCCCAGTTTGTTGGGCTGTCTCCACAGTGTTTGTCATAAGAGCTATCCCCAACTACACTTTGTGATGCTGTTTGTCACACACACCTTCATGTAATACTTCTCCCAGGCAAGGAAAAAGGGCAATGCCCACATAAAGTACTCAGTTACAGAAGTGTGTTTCCATGCTATTGGGTATGGAAATGATACCACAGCTGTTCCACATGCAATTAGCAAGTGGGGGACTCCAAGTGGTGCACAGGCCATCAGCTACTCATGAGCATTACCTACTAAAGGCAAGATGCTGCCTATACAAAACAGATGTATATCCTATATCTGTCTGAGAGAGAGACACACACACACACACACACACACACACACACACACACACAAACAAACAGACAGACAGATACACACACACACTGAGACTGATGAAGTATACCAACTGAACTGAAAACAAATAAACACAGCTATGTCAAACAATCAAGCCTGTAATTGAATGTAGTAGGGGGCATGAAAACTTGGAAAATATGAAGTTCAAACAAAATTATGTCTCAACAACACATGGTGCACCAATATATTACTGAGCAGAACATATTGCTATAGAAACTGTGTCTGTCTACGGTGATATAGAACACAGCTCAGGGTCCTGAGTCACCCCAGCAAAGGGTGGCTGACATATGACAACTACTGGAGTGTGTGTTGCACAATACCGACTGTGACACTGCTAGGCCACATCCAGTGCAAATCATACCATCAGTAACTCTGCTACATCCAGCTCTGACTTGTGCCTCTTTTTCCACTGCCAATGTTTCCAACCCGTATAACATACCTGGTCTCACTACTCTCTTATAGACCTTCCCTATCACTCTTAATGATACTTGTCTATCACAAATCACACTAGACACTCTTCCCCACCACCCACATCCTGCACGTACTCACGTCGTCACCTCTGCCCCACACTCACCATTACTCTGAACTGTTGTTCACAAGTATTTACACCTATCCACCTTAGCAAACTGTACTCCCTGCATCCTCACCATTCCTCCATCCTCCCTCCCATTCACACATATATTCCGTCTTAGTCCTGCTGACCATCATTCTAAACCATACCTCCACCTCTCCAGGGTCTCCTCAACCTGTTCCCTACTCTCACTACAGACCACAATGTCATCTGCAAACAGCAAATTCTAGGGGGACTCCTGTCTGATCATGTCTGTCAACCTGTTCATCACGACTCAAATAAGAAAGGGATCATAGCTGATCCCTGATGTACTCCCACCTCCACTTTAAACACACCTGTCACTTCCATTGCAGAACTCACTGCTGTCACACTAGCCTTGTACATATTCTGCAGCATTCTTATGGATTCCTCTGCCACTCCTGACCACCTCATACGATACCACAACTCCTCTCTAGGCATCTTGTCATATGTTGTCGGTAAGCCCATAAAAACACAATGAAGCTACGTCCGACCTTCTCTGTATGTCCCCATCAACACTCTCAGACCAAACATCACATCTATACTGCCCTATCCTGGCATGAAACCATGCTGCTAATCAGTAACCCTCACCTCCATTCTTAGCTTAGCTTCCACCACCCTTTACCATTATCTCATGCTGTGACTGATTAGTGTTATCCCTCTGTAGTTACTACAGCTCTACACACCATCCTTATTCTCATAATCAGTACACAAACACATTTCATCCACTCCTTATGCATTCTTTCACTTTCCTAGATTACAGTAAGCAATCCAGTTAAAAAGACCACTGCCATTTGTCCTAAACACATCCATGCTTCCACAGGTATGTCATCTGGACCAATAGCCTTTCTATTCTTAAACCTCTTCATAGCTATTCTTACTCCCCCCTTGATAATCTGCTGCACATCCTGATTCACCATACCCTCATCATCCAACCTTCTCACTCTCTCATTCTCTTCATTCAACAGCCCACTAAAGTACTGTTTCCACCTGCTCGACACACTCTCCTCACTAGTGAGTGCAGTTCTACCATTATCCTTTTTCAGCCTTATCTGCTGCACATCCTTCCTAGCTACATGCCTCTGTCAAGACAATTGATGCAGGTCCTATTTTCCATCCTTGGTGTCCAACCTTACATACAACCCTTCAGATGCCCCATCCTCAGCCTTTGTCACCACTCTCTTTGCCATGAACCCATCTCCCTATACACCTGTCTACTTGCTGCATCTGTCTGACAATCCCACTTATCCTTGGCCAACCTCTTTCTCAGTATAGTCCCCTGTACTTTCTCAAGCCCCAACCAGGTCTCCTAGTCCTCCTTCCACTGTGCAGATGTTACACCAAGCCCTGTTCTACTCATCTCCCTTACTAGCTCGGATGTAGTTACCCAGATATTTGCTAACTCTTCACTGCCACCCACTGCCTGTCTTAACTCTTCATCAGCTCAACCTCACAATCATGCTTTCTCAGTATCCACCAATTGTTCCATGGTGCCACCCTCACACTCCTCCCCCTCTTCGTGATCACCAATGTCATCCGACAGACCAACCTTCCATGCTGCCTTACTACACTTTCCCCATGTCACCACTTTACAGTTACCAATTCCCTTCAAACAAGCCCACCTGCATAGGAGATAATCCACCTGTGTACATCTTCCTCCACTCTTGTATGTCACCCTATGCCCCTCAGTCTTGTAATATTATATATTCACCACACCCATGTCCAACCAATGTTGGAAACTCCACCATCTCACCTTCTGCATTCCTTTGCTTAACACCATATCTACACATCAGTTCTGCATCCCCTCTGTCACCTTCACCAACATGCCCATTGAAATCTGCTCCAATCACCACTCACTCACCCTTGGGTAGACGCATCACCACTTCATCCAATCACACCAAAGTACATCTGTCTCATGCATCACACACACAATTAGAGGGAGCATATCCACTAACAATTGTCAACATTACAGCATCAATTCCCAGCCTCCTGAACATTACTCTACCCAATACTCATCTCCTCCACAAACACTCTTGGCATAATGTTCCTTCAGGTTAACCCCTACACCATTTTCCCTCCCTTACACACCATGATAGAACTATTTATAACCAACTCTGATACACACAGCTGTACAACCCTTCCATCTGGTCTCTGGTACACACAATATATCCACCTTTTCTCAGTCCAGCATATCTGCTAGCTCTGTCCCCATGCCAGTTACGCTCACAATATTAACAGTTCCTACCCTCATTACCACACACCTAGTCTTTCACCTCTCTGCCTGCCATATGAGCATCAGACATCCTCCAATGTATGTCTGTGAATACAAAGGCTACTGCACTATCAAATGACATATGTGTGTTACAGCAATATGAAGAAAGTGTCACTAATTGCAGCCTATAGCCCACCATTTACGTGCGTTGTCCTACAGATGTCCTGCCCTAACAGGTTGACATGACTGACTGAGCAGCAAGACTCATTACAGTGTGCCATACTGACATAAAACAGAAATGTATAGCAGGTATTATCTGTGCATATGTATGTATGGGTAGGTGTACCTGGCTGCCTCATAACAACTGATATGGGATCCAATATGTCAGGTGAATAAGCTGCACATGTTATACACATGTATAACCTTAGTTTCTGTGCATCCAACAGAGTTACACCTCTACAGCTACTGGTGGTGTCATTGCCCTGACATAGACATGGGTAGTATAATAAGTATGAGTATAATGTTGAAATTGTAGAGGTGGCCAACTGTGTTCTGACCCTGTGACCATGCCTACTACAAACAGATATATGACCACCCACATAGCTGTATGGCCTCAGCAAAACCTTACTTGTAAAATCTGTCTCCACCAAAGTAGAGAAAGACCCCTTTGCTGGACAGCAGCAATGCACAAAGCACATAATGTGATGCAATATTGGTTGTACAGGGCAAAGTAGGAGCAGGCACAAACTGGGTGGCATGTCAACCTTTGACTGAATGAGCATAATAGGTCACGTGTATTACTGTAAGGCTAACTCTGAGTACAAATTGGACACATCCACTAAGGACAATCACAAGGCCATCTTCACATATGTCTGCAGTCACAGAAGCACCAACCCAACCCACCCTGCAATGGTGGTCAGTCAGAGCACATACACACACCATATCTACAGCCAACCTGCTGCAGACAGGTTTAAGGCAAACATCATCACCCTTGTCACCATCAGTATAGGTGGATATGCACAGCATATGCACTCCTCCCCTCATCATCATGGATCAGGTGCAAACTGCCTAATCAAAGTTGACAAAAGCAAGTTCCTTTGGGGGCTGATAACATTCCTGTTTGCATCCTACATGAACCCAGGCATATACTTCCAGCTCCATTATACACTGTATGCAAACAAAGCCTGAGCATCGTTGACATCCCATCTGCAAGGAACATGGCCACTGTCATCCCTCTACACAAATGTGGATGATGAATGGTGGTTTATGCAAAGTACTGGCCCTCATTGGGTGGAACATGACACATCAGGACCAGGAGTACAATGCATGTCCATACCATGCTGCCAGGTACAGGGGTATGATGTGTTTGTAAGTGGTGGCTATTGATAGTCCATATGCATGTGCTGGCTCTGTAAAGAACTCTGGGAAATGTCTGAGGTCCTGTGATGTGTTTCCCTGTATATGTCCTCTAGGTGCCATGCAGCTGCAAACACCTTACTCCGATGTGGAGACAGCAGCCACCACAGAAGCTGGAATCTTAAATGATGCCATCCTTTCTTGCCATAGCCGGCAAAATCTGCAGGAGCGGACTTCCCTGTCAAATGAGATCATCCATAGAGTGAATGTGTTGGGCCACCATGGATGCACATATGATCAGATCAGGCATAGATCAACTGACCTGATACATCGTTCATGGCAAAGGGCTGCTGCTGTAGCGAGGCACTGTACTGCTACCAGTGGGGGCCAGTCACAAAGGCCCCACTTACGGCTACAGAGGAGCTCCTTGCCAACCTTGGGGTAGCCCCCACACAAACTCAAATGTGGGAAACAGCAGTTGTGTAGGTGGATGGCACCCAGGCAACAGGCAAGGAGCATCCAGGTAAGAACAAAGTGCACATCAATGTAATGAGATAGCATTTAAATTGTCTTCTACATTGTCTCTAGATGCATATGTCAGTGCAAAACTGATTAGTGGGTGGAGTGTAGTAATGCACACAAGTGCACATCTATGGTGAAGGACAGCAAATTGTGTAATATCATTGTGTGTACTGCACCTGTGCAGAAACATAGCGTTCATCTTGTACCAGTGCTTAATGTGAATCTGCTGACAATACCTCTTCCTCACAACTACATAGGCCCCTCTGGTCTACATATGGGACAGCAGCCTGAACCCAGTAGGTATGGGGTTTCCCTGTTGTGGCTCACCAGTACCTCAGGCATGCTAAAGTTAATGCATGTGACCATGCACACAACTGTTACACTCAGCCATTTGGTAATATCTGCATGTTCTCCTGTGGTGGTGTTTACTGCATTGCATCATGGTGGTCATGACAGGGGCCTATTTGCAAGAGATGTCACATATCTGTAGCATACCTCACAACCTGTCATTGCAGGACACTGGACAAAGACCCACAAAATGGGGGACAAAGGCCCAAAACTAGGGTTATATTGTAGAAATTAGTGGTATACAGTGCAAATAAATGGTGTACACACCTGTTAAAATGCCAGGTATGTGTGATATACAAAAATGAGAGCACAATAAACAAGTTCAGAATACTGCCAACCTTTCATGTGACCTATAACCTGAACAATTCAATTGTAAAGCAAACAAATCTGTTAGGGTAACAATAATGACATAACAATAGTACAACAACCTAGATGCATATGTGTGCACAAGCTGAAGCTAGTACTGTGTTGAGGCAGCTTTCGATATAACTACAGCAGTACATTTTATTGGGTACACAACAGCCATCAATTACAGAGACTCTGGTTAACAGCAACTAATGGTTAGCTGTCCTACCAGGATTATCCTAACATATACCCAGTTGCCTGCTACAGCAACAGCCATGGATCACATACAGCTGACTAAGCTGCTAAGGGGGCACATGTTTGAGATGTATCAGCCTGAGGAAGGGTACCCAAACATTTCCACAGCATTGCACATACCATGGAATACAGTTCAGACAGTCATCAAAAGGTGGTGAAAATATGGGGCTGCAGCAACATTGCAAAAGAGTGGACATCCCACCAAAGTCTATGAGAATACAAAACCAAAACTAGCCAGGGAGGATGCCAGGAGCCCTACGTCAGCAATGAAGGAGTAGCAGGAATCTCCAGCAAGTACTGGGTGTGTACTATATGTCACAACAAGCTTCCATAGTATCCATATGTCCTGCCTATAGGGTAGGGTTGAAAGATGGCAGACGTTCCTCACACCAAACAATATCCAGGCCTGGTGAAAGTCTGAAAACAATACATCAGGTCTTCAAAAAGCAAGTGGGAAAATGTTTTATGATAATATGGGACCATGGTTGTACTCATTGCCCACAATTCTGACAGGTGTGTTTGGCACAATATCACCACTGAACATCATCACAATACCACCACCATGGTGAAGCATGGGTATGGCAGTGTCCTGCTTTGGGATTGATGTTCACAAGCTGGAACTGGGGCTGTAGCCAAGTTAGAGGGGGTTATGAACAGTTCCAAACACTGGTCCCTTGTGGCTCCAAAACTTTCTGGTGTCTGCCACATAACTGTGGATGGTGAGTAATTCCACCTTTCCACACAACAATGGCCCAAACCATACATCTATATCAACAAAAGGATGGCTTCACCAGAACACATGCAATGTTCTGCAGTGTCCGAGTCAGAGCCTATACCTACATCCAATAGGATATATGCAGGATGACCTGAAGAGGGCAGTGCACAGGGGATGCCCTTGCAATCTGACATAGTTTGAGGTGTTTTGCAAGGGAGAGTGTGCAAACATTGGCAAGTCAAGATGTGCCATGCTGTTAGACACCTTCCCAAGAGGACTGCATGCTGTGATTAAATCAAAAGTTGCTTTAACAGAAAATATTACTTTAAGGGTGTACACACTCATGTAACTAGCCTATTGTATGTATTTTAGTTACCAGATGTTACCTGTAACTGATATGTATGTTCTTCATTTGGATTGCACAGATCATATGTCATATGAAATGATGGCAATGTTATAACCTGATTTCTGAGATCTCATGTAATATATCATGAAAACCTGGCATGTTAACAGGTGTGTGTATACTTACTATATCCACTGTAAGCTTGGGAATTGTTTGAGTAACTGGCTTTGTTTTAAAATACATGTACTGTAGGTTATGCAGTCTGCACTTCCAATTACGACATTACTTAGTGGCACCAATCCATAGGCCAGCACAGTAATGTATTAGACAAACACAAGAGTTATGAGGATCAGACCAAACATATGAGCCACACATGCAGACATTCAACAAAACCCTGTACAGTTGGGGGGGGGGCATGTTCTGTAGGAGTTGCCACAGTGCTATACAGGTGAACAACAATAATTTACATGGGTGCAGTGTGTGCTACTTGAAGGGACATCACCTACTAACACCACTCATGTATCCCAGTGGTGTATATTGGTAGTAACAGTAATTGGAAAGGGATGCACTGCATGATGCTGAGGGTCCATCCAGAGTGTGTATGTTATTGTCTGACTGTGTGCTGTGAATGCCCCCAGTCGGCTAATTTGAGGTCTGTATAATGCCCTTGAGGCACCTGTGTGTGTGTGTGTGTGTGTGTGTGTGTGTGTGTGTGTGTGTGTGTGTGTGTGTGTGTGTGTGTGTACCAGCAAACATTATAGTGCCAGTAGTGATTTACATATGTTATTTTTCCTTCACAGGTGAACATGGTGGCTGTAGTCCCTCCTGCTCTGATACTGATGTCAGTGTCTCAGCAGAATCTGACCATGATAATACTCATATTGAGGCACAGGTGGGGTTGTCAGGGGTTGATACTGTGCCATCGGTTGGCATCCCACTATTGTCAACCCCATCCCCGCACACAGTCACAATGCCCACACATACTCCATCACCAGTGGCCACAGATAATGTACAGTTGGTGGGTGGTGGCATGGAACAGGCTACTTTGGTGACTATGGCAACTGAGGGTGCTGGCACTAGCCATACTAGAGTGCTGGTGAAGTCCCACACAGGCAGATGGGCAGGGGTGCTCAAAGGAGGATTGCAGCCCATCATGTCCCCATTGCAAGTGCCATGGCAGCAGTCATCAGATGCATGTTACAGGCTGTCATGGGAGCACAGGCACGTAATGAACGTAATACCAAACATATACGGTGGGTCATGGATGAGCACCTCCCTGGTGTTTGTGGCAATATGAACTCACTGCAGCCATCTGTGAGTGTACTGGGGTTATGGATAGATGGTGGGGGAGACCTTGGCACTCCTTGACTGTTGAATATCTGTACCTGAGCATTTGGTGGACACTGGCCAGCAGCCATGTGGCTGGAGGGCAGCACAATGATCAGCTGAGGGCCTACGTGGCCATGCATCATCACATTCCCATGCTGACAATACCACCAGCACTACTGAAGTGGGTGTGTTGTCCATGCCACTATGCAGCAGGCCATGGGCATGTGATCCTGGTCTGTCCCAACAGGGATGCAGATACAGCAGGCAGCAGTCACCAGAGGGGGTAGTACTGCATCTGGACTTGGCTCTGGTGGTGCTGGTGATACCCTCACTAGGCCCAGTTCCCGTGTCCATGGCAGAGATGGTGAACTGTGCACCCTGCCAGGTACGGCCCACAGCTGTCCAAAATAGCCCTGTGTAGGGTGCCCACATGGCATGACTGTGCACACACACACACACACACACACACACACACACACACACACACACACACACACACACACACACACACACACACACACACACACACACACACACACACACACACACACACACAGACACACACACACACACACACACACACACGCACACACACGCACACACACACACCATCCCTGCACTGCCCATTTAATGAACACCCCCCAAACACACATACATGATGTCAACCATGTGGCCCAGCTTCTGGCAAATCCACACAACACCCTGTGCATACGATGACACCTGTGCCACATCCATGCCATCCATACCACTGATGCAGGGACATGCTTATATGGGTCTGATGCACAGGGTGACTTTAGTATAGTGTGCCTATTTAATGCTGTGTAATGTGCTGTCATCTGTCATGTGAAATGGGTACACATCAGAGTGTGTGTGTACCTTTTCAGCTTTGATGCATTATTGGTGTTAGTAAAACTAAGCAAATGTGTTCTAACATACTCTATTCTGTTAATGTTCCAGGTGTCTGCATGTCAGCAGGATGTGGCCCTGCAGACATCACCAACAAGGGGTATGACAGTGTAGTAACACATCGACCACATCATTGTCAGGGTACAGCTGTATCTGCACTCATTTCCCAGGTCTGTGTAGCAGTTCTTCCATGTGCCTCACAGATTATAGGGCTGAGGAGTTGTATCTCAGTCTATGGTGGTTGACATCAACTCTAGTATAGTGGACAATAGTAAGTGTGGTGGGTGGAGCACACCTCAGATTGTTAATGCCCTCAATCCCAGAGGATATTGTGTCAACCAAACACACATGAGCACACACACACACACACACACACACACACACACACACACACACACACACACACACACACACACATACACACACGCATACATGCATGACTGCACAGGATCACAGTTGCCAGTGTTGTGTTTGGAATCCCTACCCATCAAGTTGAGGTACAACACTATTATGCAGTTATTGCAGGTGGTACAGGACTACTAGTGTGATGAGTGTTAGAAGGTACCTGTAAGGTGGATAACATCATGTGGCCTTGTGGGGTATGGCAATGGTGGCTGTAGTGGGTGTGTGAGTACTCATAATAGTGTTGCATACAAGTCTACACACTCACAACCACTGCTATACACACCAATGCACACACACACACACACACACACACACACACACACACACACACACACACACACACACACACACACACACACACACACACACTTGCCAGTACTGACATTAGCAGACCAACCTATCTTGTTATTCATATCATACTATTCCATACTGTTGCACTATGGTTGATGTGAACAGCGGACTTCATGCAGTATTAGGAATGTGTACTGTGTATACCATGGCATAAAATATGAATCCTTGCCCATTCAATGGATGTCATTCACACACACACACACACACACACACACACACACACACACACACACACACACACACACACACACACACACATTTACCAGGACTCATATTAGAACCCCTAGCTATGTAGTTATTGGTATTATAGTGTTATGTAGTTACTGCACACACCACAGAGCTTATAGGTTGTGGAGTGTCCCAAGGTACCTATATAGTGAATAACATCTACAGCACTTGCAAGGTATGGCGATGATATCTGTACTGGGGTGAGACGGGCAACCAACTACTTTCACCCACATGTTTGCACTCACAAACACTTTCAGACACACTAATGCACATACACACATTCGACAGTACTGAGATCCATGGGTTCAAAGAGTCATAGGTGTGTATGTGGCAAATGGCCATGGAGGCTTTATAAGGCTAAGCCATGGGAATACACTGGCATCATGGCACCTCACGGTACTCTCTAGTGTGTCTACTGAGTATAGTTACTGAAGTGATCCCCAGGGTGGGTATTCTCCTCCTGATTTCAATTGAAGAGGGCCAGTGATGTGCTCGGCTTGGCATATATGTGGCATCTATTCCATGTTGTAGCCAGTCTCTAGGTTGTGAACCTGTCTCTCCAGCATGACCTGTTGATTGTGAGGATGGGGTTGAGGTATCTGTGGCATGTTATGTGGACAGATTGGTGTCCTAAGATGTAGCATTCCTGACAGGGTTGGGTCAGACATGGCTGTGTATGTCAGGCAGAGATTGCACCTAAGTAGCCAGTATGAGACAGAGATTCATTGCAGTTGTTGAAGTATGTCCATATGGGGCATATGTGTAATACCTAAGATCCTCTTTGTAAGGTAGATTTGCAGCCTCTCCTGTTGTTGATGGTGTCCAGTGGGGTACATGGCAAACGGGCCATAATACACATTGATTGGATTACTGAGAGGTATGTACAGGGAAACACTGTCCTTTTTCTTCCCAGATTCAACAGCCTAAGTCAGGAGAAGTACACATGGAAGGATTTTCGGAAGACAGTGGCACTGTGGTAGTCACCATACAGCTCACTGTCAACCTATGTTTCCAGTTCCGTTATACCAACATCAGTGTACAGTGGACTACCATCAATGTATTACTTTATGGGAACCATGTCATACCCAAACCGACAGCGACATATCATCTGACATTGAGCTTATGTCCAGCGTTCTGAAAATAGTCATAGGTCTCAAAGAGGCCTTTGTGAAGGATGTCAACCTCACGTAAGGGGGTGATAACAGCACCCACCTTGTAGTCATCTGCAAACTTTGTCAGCCAAGGTGTCTTTGTATTGAGATGGTCCTCAGAGGTGTGGATCCCCAAAATGAGGGAACTCAGGTCCACAACCTATGGGACTCCACTCGTGACTGTTCAGCAGTCTGACATGGAGTTTGCTGCTTTCACACTGTGGGTTCTATCTGTGAGCTAGTTTGCAGGCCACCTACTGATGTAGGTGTGGCTGCCTACCTGACTGTGTTTGTGTATGATTCCTGAGTGGGGAGTGATATCCAAGGATTAGATGGGCAGCCTATCTTGTTATCTATTCCATACTGTCACATAGTTATTGCACATGGCACATTGCTTATAAGTCAGCAGAGTGTCTACAGGTTCCGCTAGAGTGGATAACAACTGTGGGCATTGTAATGTGTACACTGGGATACACACACACACTTGCCCAGACTGAGACTGCATTTATCGCACATGCCACGGAACTTATAGGGTGAAGTTTGTCCAAAGGTACTTCTAAGGTGAGGAACATCACAAGCCCTTGTAAATTATGGCAATGGGTGATGTACTGGGTGAGAGAGGCCACAAAATAATTTTAACTATACATATACACACTTACACACATTTGCCAGAACTGGGATTAGAACTCCTACCTAACTAGTTATTTGTACTATAGTGCTACTCAGTTATTGCATGTGCTACAGAGCTTATGGGGCTGAGGTCTGATGAAAGGCACTTCTAAGGTGATGGATATCAGCAGGACTGCTAAAGTGGGGGAAGGGGAAGTGTACTGGTTTTGAATGGACCCAAAAACTTTAACTTGCAAACGCACACACATACACTTTTATATTTGCCAGGGCTGAGATTAAAATTCCTACCTAACTAGTTATTTGTATTACAGTGGTACACAGTTATTGCACACCACACACCACAGAGTTTATGGGGTTGAGGCTTGACGAAAGGGATTTCTAAGGTTACTGATATCTGCAGGACTGCTAAATCAGGGGAAGGGGAAGTGTACTGTGTCTGAATGAACCCAAAAGCTTTAACATGTAAACACACACACTTTTACATTTGCCAGGACTGAGATTAGAACTCCTACCTAACTAGTTATTTTCATTATAATGTTATGCAGTTATCGCATGTGCCACAGAGATTATGGAGTTGAGACATGACAAAAGGGACTTCTAAGGTTTCTGATATCTGCAGGACTGCTAAAGTAGGGGAAGGGGGAGTGTACTGGGTTTGAATGGAGCCAAAAGTTTTAACATGTAAACACACACACACACACACACACACACACACACACACACACACACACACACACACACACACGCATTTACATTTGCCAGGTCTGAGATTAGAACTCCTACTTAACTAGTTATTTGTATTAAAGTGTTACATAGTTATCATACACACCACAGAGCTTATATTGCTGAGGCATGATGAAAGGGACTTCTACGGTGACAGACATCTTCAGGACTGCTAATGTAGGGCAATGGGAAGTGCACTGGGTGGGGAAGGCCTATTCATTCCTATATCCTACTGACATTTCTCTAAGTGTATGAGCACACCCAGTGTGAACTTCTATAGTACATGTGGGACTCCATTCCAGGGATTGTTTTACTCCAGTCTAGTTTGTTTTGTGCTACACTCATATCTCTCAACCTGTTGGTGCAGGATATCTGGAGATAACCTATCAAAATGGGAAGACAATGTGCCATATGGTGATTGTGGCTATTTCTCTCAGTAATGTAATGGTTGCTAGAGTTACAGGGCTTGTTTTAGCAGACATCTGACATACATGCCATTTGACACTGTCATGTATTGTTTTGTACCTCATGATATACCCCTCAGATCATCACAAGGATTTACCAGAGGAATACAGGATAGATGATGCACACACCAGGATTATGGATCAAATGCTATGCATTCTTGCACAATCCAGCCTGTTGAGAGGTGTGCCTGCAAGCAATTGACTGCCGGTGCTGTGGAAATGGTCCAGCACCTTGATGATATATTACAATGGTGGAATCTCTTTGCATTTCTTTTCTGGCCTGGTCTGATTTCCAGTCCATGGTTAGGTAATATAAGTCAGACAGGATCAGGGTGATAGGCAAACTCTGGATAGATTTGTAGGGGATAAGATATGTGCAGGGGGTGTCCTGAGTCAGATATGTTTGCTATAACTACCAGTTCTTTCAATGATTGACTGCACCTGGAGGGTCTTGTGTGTGTGTCAGACTGTTTGACCAGCCTGGAGGTGTGTGTTTGTCTCACATATATGTATAGCCTACCTCATTTTGCTTGGATGGCCACATTTTGTGGTCAGGATGTTGCACAGAATGAGTGATCAGGGAAGGGTGTGTTACTCCCCATGGCTGTGGGCCAGGGTTCTGTGAGTGCAGACATGTCACTATCTTCCAGGGTTAGGACTGTCTGCAATGAGTGCATTCCCATGTTTAGACTCTTAGCCCTGCCTGTCGACTGCACAGAGTATCACAGAATGTCCACATACATGACTCATATATCTTGCTGGTTACCCAAACAAGTGTGGTTTTCAAGGAAAAGTTTTTTGCAAGTCACTCAGGGCTGCAGTCAGATATTACTGGCAGTTGACATTGCAGTTTCAGACTTTGTACCCATCAGACATTCCATGCTACTACAATCATTCCATCAACTTTATAACATTATTAGAGCAGTATTTCAAAGGTGCCCTTTTCTTTGGACCTTTTCACCCAATTATTTATGGCTTTGTCCAGATTTCTGGCTCTCTGACACTGGAAGGTGTTCTCCTAGCAGTTAGCAGCATGCCCTTTCTTTGCATTTTGTAGACTGAATTATGTTGGTATTATGGACATCATGACACTCCCTAACAAGGCACTGTGGGTGAGGCATGGGCATTTGCCACAGGTCTGTAGGCCAGGTGTGACAGATGCAGGCCATATGTAGCAAGGCAGTGCATTCTGATGTTCATATGTTCCCAAGCTGCCAGCAGTGGACAACCTTGGGCTGATACCAGCAAGTTGACTGTGGGTGTTACTGACAATTGCTTTCTGTTTGTGTTGAGCCATCACTCTAGTCAATGGCTGGATGCTGCTTAAGGCTAGGGACATGCTACTGCATTTCTATGGGACTATGGGGGGTGTGACATATGTGTACACAATACACATTTACAGAGACTGTGCTGATATTTGCTTAACATTGTGATCCCATTTAGCATAGTGCTGTACCCTACCTTTGCTCATAACAGTATCGACCACAGGTCAAATTGTTGTGGCATAAACATTTGTAGTTTCAGACTTCTTACCTTTTAAAGCCATACTGCCACTGCCAGACCTTTTGTGATACCACTGTGTAAAAGTCTGTAGGTGGGGATTTCATGAATGTTGCCATGTGGGGTCTTTGCCAGACATTTCTGTATGGTTTTCTACAGCTGATCTGCTGGGTGAGGCTGGGGTTGGGTATGGGACCCCCAGTTTGACATCGGTGCATGTGACCTATGACCCCGTTATTTGGCTCACCACATATACTGCATTTGTATTTGTCAGCCAGGGTGGTGCTGTATGGTGTGGGTAGGCCAGTACTGGGGATACACTTCCTGCTGTCCCACAGAGCTGTTAGTTGTCTGCTGCTATCCCAGTAAGCCACCCCATTCCCTTGCATGCTTGAATCAGTACCATAGATATGCTATCAGAACATTCCGCTCCATTCATTTATTTTGTTAAGGAGACTGACTTTCCTTGTGCCTGAGGCTGTTTTGAGGATGGTGCTTGAGGGCTGACTATGTTGGATGCACGCAGTACACTGCCTATACATGGTAATGTATAGGTGGTGTGATGTGTGGCATCCATTTTACTGTGTGTGTGAGTCAGAGAGACAGATCAGTCCCTCAGACCCTACAGTGTCAGTGTATGCACTATGCATTGCCTCTTTGCCAAGGACAGGGCATACTGGGTATCCTTCCATCTGCCTACAGGGGCAGGCACAGGATGTTCCTCCTCTGAGTCCCTCTGTGCCTGTGGAGACCTTGGCAATGGTGCCGAGCTGTGTGGCCCTTCCCCATTTTGATTCTGCTGCAGCTGTTTCTGCAGGATCATATTGTGTAACATGGTACATACTATGAACATGTGTGCACATGTGGCTGGAGAATACTGCAAGGCTCCACCAGATATGTGTAGGCAGCAGAACCGTGATTTGAGCATCCCAAACACATGTTCTATAATGATCCTGGTTTGTGCATGTGCCTCATTATGGCATTCTTGTGTGCGTGTGTGTACATTTCTGATGGGTTTCATCATCCACTGCTCCAGTGCATAGCCAGGATCCCACACCAGATGGCCATATGGGATGTTCCTACTGCAAACACCTGGTACACCTGTGACGAATGCCAGATGTGGGAGTTGTGATAGCTTCCAGGGCTGCCAGCACACACATTCATGATAATGCCCTGGGCATCACACACAACCTGGCAGTCGATGGAGTGGAACCCCTTGCAGTTTAGGTAGACCCTACCCTGGTCACCAGGTGGTGCTTTGATGTGAATGTGCGTGTAGTCTATGGCACCCAGTACCTACGAATATTCTGCTACATGGTGGAAGAGATGCATATTGCTGGTCCTTTCCTCACAGGTGCTGGAGAAGTAAATGTGCTCAGTGGCATGTGGTTGCACGGCATCCAGGAACTGGTGGAGTATCCTGGATGCAGATGCTTGTGAGATCCCCATGATATCCCCAGTTGGTCTTTGGAAAGTACCTGTAGCTGGTATTCTTAAGGCTACACATACCTTGCAATCCACTGGGATGGGTTCCACTCTGTTGGTTCTCGGTCTGAGGTGAGGCCAGCACAGCTCAACAAGTTGCTGAAGTATGTTCCTGTCCACCATGTAGTGCTCTATCTTCAGATCATGTAGCCCCTGGTAGGTTACGCTCAGTCTGAACACTCTTCTCATCTTCCTCTGTCTGAGTTGGTTGTCAGCATTATACTCCTCACCACCCTCAGTCTCTAGCATATACTGATAGATCAGAGAAACAGCAGCCCCTAACATGTTTTGTTAGATTTGTCAGTTTAAAATTTTCCCAAATGTGTACACCGGTGGTCTAGAGTTTATGAGAAAAAACAAGCTGAAAGGTGTTAGCTTAGTTTATAGTAGTGTGTTGGACTGCTGCCTGTGCAATTGGCTGATTCTGATACATTCCACCTACCAGCTATGGCTGTTCTCCTTGATTGCCTACCTTCTGCTGTTTTCCCTTCCTATTTCCTCCATGTTTAAGCCCCAATATGCGCCACTCATACCCGGTGCTCAATTGAAAACAGTTTTGCTATATCTGTTTTTTTATTTATTTATTTTTTTGTTTGTTTTAGGCCCGGTGCATGCCATGCACACCTGTTTAGCTAAAGTAAACAGTTTTAAACAGAATTGGCCCTCCTTGGATGCGAACACGCTCTGCATTTCATGGAATAAGACAATACAGCCTCAGACACACCCCTTCCTTAGCTGTGTTTAGCTAAGGTTAAATACAAGCTACTGAGCTCCAATGTGCTTACAGCAAGCATGACACATCCCCTTTTCATGTTACCTGCTCCTCCTGTCTACATGGTGGTGTTAGAGCATCTACACGGTTAGGTGCAGTCTGACACTTAGAAGAAATTTGTGATTCATTATAAATCTTCTCATTTGCATACACCACTGTCTTACTACATAGTTACCACACTTACATTGGGCCTTTCCCCTTATTAACCACTATTCCCTAGTATTGTTTTCAATCTGCATGCCACTGACTATAATGGCAAAAGGCAGATTTTTGGAAAAATTGATTTTCCCCATTTTTTTTTATTTTTGGCATGATCTTATTTGTATGACACTGCCTTATGCTTAAACGGCCAAGATTGGCCAAAAAAAATAAATAAATCAAAGTTTTATTTAAAAAAAAAATTGAAACTATTTGTCATGCCAATTACCATATATTTAGCCATTTGCATGGCTATTAGATATAATACATGCTTTATTATGAGCTGTCATGCCTCCATTTTCTAACTTGGAGAAATGTGTTCAGCTAGTAACTGAACACATTTCTGCTTCTTATACTATTCCTGCGTGAACACCTGCCCGCTTGCTGAATCACTAATTCACCTAATTTGCATGGTTTTCACTAGCAAATGTGATAATTAGCATTAGGCAGAGGTGTCCATGCAGGAATAGTGCTACCAAGCTCATGCATGTCAGATCACCTGTTTGTTGAATCGTTCAGCAGCGATATTCCATGCAGCAGCTGCTGCACTATTCCTACACTCCATGTAGGGTTTAATGAATCCCAGGGCTGATGATTATAAATTTGAAAAAGTATTCAAAGAAAGATGTACTAATAAACTTAATGACCAACAAATACCTATGTTGAATAATCCTATTACCCTAATAGAAGTTAAAGAAGCTTTAAAAAGGGGAAATAGTAAAGCTCCAGGGATAGATGGTTTAAGAATGGAATTACGAGCAGTCTGCTTCCATTAAATATTTTAGAATTAGTGAGTGACATTTACAGGATAATTCAGACTGATAAAATAATTATTCCCTCATGGAAATGTTCTGTAATCTCACCTATAATTATGGAAAGGAGAATATGTTAGTTTCCTCATGTAGCCTTATTTCATTATTAACTGTCGACTGTAAAATATTTACTTTCATTTTTGTTACAAAATTAAGAAAAATAGATAAATTAATTAATAAAGATCAAACAGGATTTATAGTCAATAGATTAACTAATGATAATAAGGATAGTAACTATCTTAGATTTACACAACAGCCTGAAGAAGTAGCTGGATTGAACCCACTCAAAGTAATGCAGGCTGAAAATCACCACACAGTTGTAGAATGCAGAATCCACTTTATTAACTTCAGACCAAAAAAAATCCAAGGATATCTTGTGTGGCTGAAAGCCACTTGTCCCTCTAAGAATTTGGAGATTACCACATGGGGCCGCATAACTAGTTAGCACGGCGGAGTCTCATTCGTTATTGTAATTAACCAGACAACTCGCTCCACCAACTAAGAACTGCCATGCACCACCACCCACAGAATCAAGAGAGAGCTATCAATCTGTCAATCCTTTCCATGTCTGGGCCGGGTGAGGTTTCCCGTGTTGAGTTGAATTACGCTGCAAGCTCCACTCCTGGTGGTGCCCTTCCATTAGTTTGACAGTGGGAATACAGCTCATAACTGGTTGTAGCTCCCCACTGTAGGCAGTATGGCTGGTGCTGGATACGGTATGCGCTTTCGGGTGCACTGGGGTATACAGGAGTCCAAGGTCATGGTAAGACTCCTTGTTTAAAACCATGATGTGAGACTGCTGCAGGACCAGTACCAGGGCTCCTAATACAAAGTGGAGGCCTGTGAAAGTCTCGCCCCAATCTCACCAGTGCCACCGGCATCCCTTGGACTGGTGAGCAGGTCCAGCACCACTATGCTGACTTGAAGCGGAGGAAGATTGAGCTCTTGGACTAGTGGGTCCAAGAAGCACGGCAGAGGGGTGATGTCCCAGGCATGTGTAAGTATTCATATCAATAACTGTTTACTAAAGTCCAGCCTGTGTATGTGATGGATAGGTATGCATAAATGTTTCTCTATCTTCTTTACAGCTCCAGCTGAGTGGGCTGTGAACCATGAAGACCATGCAAGCAGAATGCAAAGGAAGCATCGTGAGGCTGGTGAGTAACAATCTAGCTTGTAGTATTCATACCAAATAAATATAAAGGAGTAGAATATCACCTAGCAGTATTAAAAATGGGTCTGGTTTGTACTGAATAAACCAGACAATGTTACAGTAATAGTCTCATATAGGTTATATATAAATAAAACTGTAACTGCCTGTCAATAAAATTCAAAACCTTGGGCTAGTTGTGTTTACTCTGGTATTGTATGAATTGAAATGTGTACAGGTTATGCACAGCAACTATAGCTCTGAACGTATTAAGCAATCAAGTCTCATCTGACAAAGTTAGTGCCTCTGTAAGACACAAGATTAACTGATAAGAACTGGTTCATGCAAAAAGATCTGACATCTCAATAGTAATGTTGTGTTAACCATTGTTTTCCACACTGTGCTATGTCAAAAGATATATATAGGAATGTATGTACAAGAATGTTGTAATTACAAGGACAGATTGTACAACCAAGAGAGAGAATGAGACAGAAAACATTCACAAAAAAGACAGCAGTTTTTCATTAGCTTGTTCTGATGAAACACAAACTTGGTGTATTTTTAGCAGAAACAGCCACGGTTTTAATCCCGGGAATGATTGTAAGCTGTATGCATAATTTCAACTAGGATTTTGTGAATATGTGTAGAAACAGTCAGGTAGTGTTAACATAAATTTCTTCCACAGGTTTTCCAGGTAAGAGAAGATATAAAGTAGCTATAAGAAGGGAATAGTTATACTGTGTCCAACACCCACAGTCCAACCCCAAGTCTGCAAATGACAGCAGGATAAGTACATACACCAAGTGGTCTCTCCCAAGAAATGTTCAAAAGAGTCATGCTGTCACAGCTACTGATCCCTGCTGCCAACAACCTGAGTGACCAGTAGAAATTAAGGCAGAGTATGGCAGTAGCACACACACACACACACACACACACACACACACACACACACACACACACACACACACACACACACACACACATACACTTTGAGTGCACATATGTAACCGTGACTATGTGAATATGGGTAGAAAAAGTCAGGTAGTGTTAACAAAAATTCCCTCCACAGGTCTTCCAGGTAATACAGGGTATAAAGTAGATATAAGAAGGCTGTAACTATACCGTGTACAAACATACCACTGCCCAACCCAAGGCCATAGGTTGTTGTAATAATACCTGTAGAGTAATGATTAGAGCAATGATCATTACAGCTGTGACCACTGCAAGAATCTACATTTGTTAATTGACATCTCTCTCTCTCTCCCCCACCTTATCTTCATCAATAAGTCAGGCAGAAATTACAACTGATCAATTAAGGACTCATACATAAGATAGAAGAGGTCACGTAAGGTTAATCATTTCTGAACTGAGGGTGTTGAGCTAGGAACTAAAACCTTCTATTTAAGGGGTAAAATAAAACATTTCAGAGCTTTATTGGAAAGGCTCACCCAGACTCTGCTACACTTTGCTGTGAGGGAAAGGTTGGTTTGCTTTTTATTTGTTGTATTTTGTATTGGTTTATTGCCTTTTTATATTTTGAGTGCTGTGATTTGTTTTCTTTACCTTGTGTTTTGCTTGTGTTCTGCTTTTAACTGCATATTAAAACTTCAAAAGACACCACAGCTCTGTTTCTTGTGAGTCAGGCAGAAATTTTCCCCACCCCACCCTGTCACTGCCGTGTTCTTAAATACCACTGTCTTTCTAGCTGCCTGCCTCTTATGTTAATTTGACCATATATCTCATTTCCTCTCTGCTTTCACTGGCTTGTGTGAGTAAGCACAAAATTATCATTTTGTAAATTCACTACCCTTCAACTATTTAAATTTTTTGGCCATTCTACTGTATTCCATAGTACCAGAATACAAAAGTGATCACCCCCTTTCAATCTAGCTTGCTGTTTTAAAAATAGTGACTCCCCACTAAAACTTAACTTTTTAGACAGGTACAACTTAAGTTACGTACTATCACATCTAACTTCTCTAGTGTACACTGCAGTGCTTAGGATAAACCATTTTTTTTCATCTTACCTTTAAACATCCCTGTGACTAGCACTTGCTCTAATACCTGCTGGAAAGCACTAGGAAGCCTTAAACTGATACAAGCACTCAACTGTCCTAATTAATAAGGAGAAATTAATCATAGACACTAAACAGCCTATAATTGCAAAGTACCTTGCTAAGGTAAGAGAAAACAGCTCCTGTACTTTAAAAAAAGCACCAAACCGGGCATGTCCAAGGGTCAGCTTCCATTGATTTCTCCTGTCCACCTGGTGAATCTGGGCATACTGAGGCAATGCAGCAATTGCCTCATGTACACAGACAACCCTCTCCTCCTACCACCCAACACTACAACCTGTGAGAGATGCACTTACATAGCCAAACTGGAAGCAAAGCTCTCTCCACCCAAGATTGTGCTAGACAGTCAAGAGGAGAAGGTTAACACCCACACTACACCTCAAGCAACACATAGCCCTTCTAAACTCACATCACCAACACCCACACATAGCAACACTAAATCCATATATGTGGAGGCCCTTAACTGTAACCTGCCCAAGCAACAAGGACCTCCAAAGCTGAAAGGCAAACAAACACCAATCACAACCAAAGTGTCACATAGCGTACAACACCAGTGTGCCACCCAGCAATACCACCTAAGGCAAGACAATGTACCTAACACTTTAGGCATAGGTGACTCTATAGTCAGGCACACTGATGTCCCACTCACCAGGCTGAACAAGGAGAAAATTACAGTGAGCTGCATGTCGGTTGCCAGGATCCACCACATAACTCATGCAGTCAAGTCACTCCACAACAAGTACAACTATGACTCTGTCATTATCCATGTTGGAGTGAATGACTTGAGACGTGCCTCCCTGGACTACATGCAAAGAGACATGGAAGAGCTCTCGGATCATGTGGCCCAGGCAGGTATGACCCTAGCCCTGAGTAGCATCCTGCCTTCGCCCAGAATGATACTATAATATAAGGACAAAATGATTGACTTCAACAATTGGCTAAGCTTGTGGTGTCATTCAAAGAGGATCTAGTATCTGTCTGCCTGGGACGACATGATCGACAGACCACAATGCTTTGCCAGAGATGGCCTGCACCTGTCGCCCCTGGGATTCAGGTTACTGACTAATGCTCTTGCCACCCCTATAGTGCCTTTTTTAGGCAAAGTTCAAAGGACAAAACCACCACTGTAACAGGTACAAGCATGTAAAATCTGAATGTAATGCTAGTCAATGATAGAAGTCTAAACCTCAAAATGCACTCTTTCGAGGCACTTCAAAAAATGGAGAACATTGATATCTGTGCAGTGACTGAGACCTGGTTCAAGGCTCCAGAGAGCACCCCTGCAATACCAGGCTACAACTCTTACCACACTTTTCTGCTACCAAACCAGGATCGAAACACTAAAGGTGGAGGAGTGTCCATATTCACCAAGGATATTCACACCACCAGGTTAGTTGCCCAACACAATGTGTCTGAAATTCTCCAGGTGCAACTAACACTAGGTAAGACTGCAATCCAAATTGGAGCTTGCTACAGCTCCCACACCATGCCCCAAGATTCTCACTACACCTTTCTAAACATACTGGAAAATATTAATATACAGCCAAACACCCTAATACTGGGTGATTTCAACTACCCTGCCATTAACTGGGAAAACTACTCGTGCACCAACACCTTTGCCCAACAGTTCTTGGAATTCATAAATTCCAATGCCATAGTCCCACCAGGGGCTCCAATATCCTAGACCTGGTTATTACCAACATGGGAAATCGATGCTCCACACCTATGGTCACCCCCTCATTGGTCAGGTCAGACCATAAGCTAATCACCCTTAACATCCACATCCCACCCCTATCCCCCAGTAAGGAAACCTCCATAAAAGACTTCTCCAAGGCCAACTTCATGCTACTCAAGTCAGAAGTTACAAATTCATGGCACCCATAGAGAAGGGAACTGAAAGTTCAACTGCTGAGTCCTCACTAAAGCATTGTACAAGCACATCTACTCATGCATGAATCATGCCATCCCAAATAGAACCAAGATGCTCTCCTCCAAAAAATGGAAGCCAATCTGGTGGTCTCCTGCCATAAACAAACTTTGAAACAAAAAGAAAAAACTGTTGCAGAAAAGAGGAAAATCCCTGGATGCAAAAAACTCCCTTACCAGCCTCAGTAAGAAGCTGAGATCCCTCATAAAATCCTCCAAAGTTAGTTACGAAAATAAAATTGCCAAAATTCCAAAGACAACCACAAGGCATTCTATAACTATGTCAAGAATCTAAATGGCAATCCTCAGATCTGCTCTGAGCTACAACAGAATGACATTAAATATACTGATCCCAAGGATATTGCCAGTATCCTGGCAGATTGATCCAGTGCCAGCTTCACCCCCCTCTCACCCCCTAAATGGCCCATCTCAATACTGGAAGATTGACAAATTCTGGTAATAACTGCCACACAGGTATAAAATGCACTCTTCAAAACTAAGAATACAGCATCCATGGGACCAGATGACATCCCGGGCTGTGTACTACATGAACTACAAAATGAACTGGCACCTCACCTAAGTGTCATGTTTAATCATACCCTCACCTCAGGCTTCATGCCCACTGAGTGGTGCACAGCAATAGTTATCCCACTCCACAAGGGGGGATCCACCTTGGATCCCAGGAACTACCGCCCCATCAGTCTAATGAGCTTGATCTGCAAGGCCATGGAACATATTATCATGGAACTTAAAAACAAAGACATTGGCAACCTTAAAACACTGGACCCCACCCAGTTTGGGTTTGTGAAGGGCCAATCTTGTCTTCTGAACCTTAGTGACTTCTTTGAATCAGTCTCCAGAGCCGTGGACAAGGGTAAGATAGTCCACACAGCCTATCTGGACCTCGCCAAGGCCTTTGACACCATCCCCCACTCTGGAATCATAGATAAACTTACTAAGCTGGGCATTAATCCCTACATCACTCGATGGGTTGCCAACTGGCTTACTCACAGAACCTACACTGTAAAAGAAGCTGACTCCAAATCCAGCTCCAGACAAGTGACAAGTGGAGTACCTCAGGGTTCAGACCTGGGACCTCTCTTGTTTGGCATCTACTTCTTTGAAGTACAGGCCAACACTAAGGGACTCTGGCTAACAAAGTTCACAGATGACTGCAAACTGGGAGCCATTATTGAATCCCCAAATGATGTGGATACTCTACAAAAGGGCCTTACAGAAACAGATGCTTGGTGCCAGAGCCATGGGGACAAGCTCAATGCCAAAAAATGTATAGTTATCCCCTTTGGGAAAAAACATGTACCCGTGAATTATCACATAGGTGGCAGTACACTAAACATCGAAAGTGTGATAAGAGACTTAGGGACATAGGTGGACAGTGGTCTCACCTTCAATAACCACAACAGTCAGGAAATCCTTCTATGTGGCACACTTCATCACTAAGGGCTTTTCATCCAGGAAAAAAGGAGGTCATTGTCCCACTGTACTCATCCCTCATTAGACCCATTATAGAATACAACACTCTATTTGGTATATACCTCTCAAGACATCTGCAACAACTGGAAAGGCTGCAGAAATACCTCACTAAAAGAATCACAGGCCTAAAGCAGATGCCCTATGCTGACCATCACAAAAAACTCCAGCTATACTCTGTCGCATATTGTCTACTCCGAGGTGACCTCTGCTTAACATACAAGGCCATGTCAAACCCAGAGCTGTTGGACATGCTACACTTAAAGAAATCTCAATCCCTCAGAGCCACATGCTCCAGGGATCTAAATCTTGTCATCACAATAAACAAAACACTCTGGAATAGACTGCCTTTACATGTCAAGCAGAGCGCCTCTTTGACCCTCTTCAAAAGGAACCTTGATTATTGGATGGGAGAAAGGAAATTCACCCCAGGGATCACGTCAGTCGCCCTGCTAGACAGGGGTCCAGGGAAGTAAATAGTGTGGGAAGAAATAATCAGGGAGTTATTATGGCTAGGCTTGTATAGGCCCTAGGGCCAATAGCCTAGTACAAACCTATGAACCTATGAACCTATAATCTAAACACATAAATGAATGGGAATGTTTTCCACCCAATCTACAGTTGGGACGTGTCCTATTGTTCTATAAATGTTGAAATTTATTCCAATTAATGTTCACTATTCAAATACTATCATTGGTGGCCTGTTGCTATCAATGTAACCTGCATGCCAGTGTAATGCCCACTGTGGTTCCATATATGCATGTGTTTGGTTTGCTAAGCAAATGTTACAAATCTGTTGTTTTGGGTTAATGGGAATACTCATGCATGCTGTTATAACTAATCCTGAAATGTGTTTACCATTACTAACCAACATATGTTCTAAAACTGCAACACCATAGCACATCTGGGAAGGCAGATCCCAGTGGATCTGCCTCTCCAGGATCATCTGGCCATGGCACCAGGCCCCAGCATGTCTGGTACCCACCTCAGGACCTCCTTGTCCACTGGTCCTGCACCACCTTCGGGTGGAACTGCCTCAGGGGATGGGGCTTGTCCCCCCTGGGTGAAGAGCTCAGATAGGATCCTGTCACTCAAAGGCAGGTCCGGGGTCTTTTGCATAACGAGCTCTGCAAATAATTGGGAGAGTGATATGCCATCTTGGGGGCTGCATGGCACATTTAGAGGGTCAGACAGCCCCTCCTGCTCAGCCCCCAGCACAGCCACCTTTGGGGCAATGAAGCTGCAGTGATGACTGCCCATGGATGAGGACATCAGTCCCACTGTATCCATTTTGGTGCTCGTGGGCTTCCGATTACCAAACACCCCTCCCCTTCAAGGTGTTTACTCCCCCACATGTGTCATATACCACGCCTGTATGCTGTCTTGTCTGTCTTGTCTGTCTTCCTACCCAACCTACCTCCCCTAATATTCCTACTATCCTTCCCCAACATCTCACTATCACCTTAAAAAAAAAGGTCAATCTGTTCCCAAAAAAAGTCGCCCTATACATAGCTGAACATTTCACTCATGTGTCCATTGGACAAATGTAATCTGGTCTAATTTGCTTCACAATACATTATTGTTGTCCTCATCCCTCTCTCAGGGTTTGAGTGTCCAAATATACCTCCAAATTCAGTATATATTCACAGTTGTTGCTGTAGAAAAAATGGACAGCTATGGACATTCCCTGTACCCATCCTGCACATTCCTAGCTATCTTTCCTGTTGCTTTTCCCTCTTCGTGCCCCCCTTTTCACCACTTCCTAATCTAATAATACCATATTATTTGGAAATGATTACCTATAGCCTTAATTCCCTTACTGCATACCTCTTGGATTTATTATCGTTGTTTTTTCCGTTTACAACCTTATTATTAAATTTTTACATATAGCTATGTTTAATTCCATGGAGTACATTAGTTTTTTTCTTATCCATTGTATTCATGACATTGTTTTGCTCTGTATTGTCTCTACTTGTATGTCTGTTTGGTGCTTTTCCCCTCGGGTCTCCACTGAAAAAGGGTAAATTTTTAACCAGTTGGACTGACCTGGTTAACAAATGCAAAATAAATAAAATAAATAAATAAATAAACCCACTTTTTCTTTTCTTTTAAAGAAATTAGCATGGAGGTAAGCAGGAGTAAGCAATAGTAAGCAGGAGTAAACCTATTTGCATGGTGCTAAGCAATGCCTACACAGGTTAAGCACTTAAGGCTGTCTGTCAGTATAGTTAACCGGAAGTTAGCATTGCTTTCCGCCACGCAAACCCGCTTACAATTGCTTAAAAGTGCCTTAATAACTCTGTATCCAACAGCCCTTGTTCTTCCCAGCAACAAAATAGTCAGCCCTCACACAACTTGAACCCAAGACCCTGCATAACTTAGTAATAGCACTTTACCACTAAGTCATCTGATCTTTAGATATTTCTGATGTTTTTTCAAACATATCATTCAGCACAGTCATTCAGCAGTAGGGAAAAGGTTTGTTAACATTAGTCAAGTTTTGTACATATATATAAATGTATATGTGTATGGAGATGCATACATATATATATATATATATATATATATATATATATATATATATATATATATATATATATATATATATATATATATATATATACACACACACACACACACACACACACACACACACACACACACACACACACACACACACACACACACACACACATAGATATATGTAAATATAGATATATATATATATATATATAATATATATATATATATATATATATATATATATATATAGATATATATATATATATATATATATATATATATATATATATATATATATATATATATATATATATATATATACATAGATCTGAATATGTGTGTGTATATATATATAGTGCAGTCGGTCATCAAATCCACACTCTGAACCTCTTACTACAAGAAATCTGTTCAAAGACTATCAAAATGGGGGTCAAGGGGCCCAAACTAGGGGCCTCTTTTAATTACTGCCCTTATTCCTTCCTCCCCAGCACCAACTGCTCTGCCTTGCAACAAAATAATAAGTCCTGCCAAGTCTTGATTCCAGGGCCTTAAATAATACAATCAAAACAATGCACCATTACACCATCTAAGCTCTATAAAATAGTGATGATTTTCCAAACATATCAGTTAGTGCAGTCATTCAACAGTAGGGAAAGGAGTCTGTAGAATCAGTCAGGTTCTCTATATGTACATGTATATATGTATGGAGATGCATATATGTGGACACATCTATGCATTTTATATACATAATATATATATATATATATATATATATATATATATATATATTTATATATATATATATATATATATATATATATATATATATATATAGAGAGAGAGAGAGAGAGAGAGAGAGAGAGAGATACATCTAAATTTAATATCTACATACATGCATACACACATATATATATAGAAAGGTGAATATGTATATATATATATATATATATATATATATATATATATATATATAAATATATATATATATATATATATATATATATATATATATATATATCAATGTACAGAAATATGACAGCTACAAACACATGCAATCTGAGGGTCATGCTGCTGCACCCTAGAAGTCTAAATCTGAAAATGCACTCACTGGAAGTATTCCTTAAAATGGGGAACAATGACATATGTGCTGTAACCACAGACCTGGTTAAAGGCATCAGGAAGCATCCCTGCACTACCAGCCTATAACTCATCCCACAAATTTTGGCTGCAGAACTTGGACTGAGCCTCCAAAGGTGGCAATATTTCCATATTCATAAAGGATACACACACCTCCAGAGTGGTAGACTAGCATTATGCATTACAGATCTTGCAGGTGTAGCTAACATTGGGTAAGACAGTGGTTCAGGTTGTAGCCTGCTATAGGTCCCCAAACATGTCCCAAGACTCACACTCCATGTCCCTGAACACCCTGGAGAATAATTGTGTCCAACCTAACACTCTCATACTGGTTGACTTCAACTACCCCACAATTAACTGGCAAATCTATTCATGTACCGATGCACTTGCCCATGACATCGACTTGATCCTTACTAACATGGTAGACTGTTGCTGTACACCAGTATTCAACTCCTACCTTGTTATATCTGACCACAAAGTAATCACCTTTGAAAATCCACATCCCTCCCATCCTTATGCACAGGTAACCACCATGAAAGGCCTTTCCAAAGCTATATCCTACTAAAAACAGAGGCGGGTAACCTCACGACAGCCATGTAAATGGAAAGTAGTTGCATAATTGCTGTATCAAACAAAAATGCACTATGAACTCGTACACACATGCATGGATACTGCCATACCCAATAGAACCAAGAACCTCAACTGCAAAGAAAGGAAGCCAATCTGGTGGTCCCCGCCAATAAAGAAACTGTACAACAGAAGGAGAGAACTGATACGGAATAAGGTGAAGTCCCAAGATTGGAAAAAAAACCCTTATCAGCCTCAATTAAAAGTTGAGATCCCCCATCAAATACTACAAAGTTAGCTGTGAAAACAGAATTGGTGCACTTAGTAAAGATTACCACAAGGCCTCATACAGTTATGTAAATAATCTCCATGGCAATACCAAGATTTGCTCTGAGCTACTAGACAATGGCACCTCCTAGACTGAGCCAACAAATATTGCCAATATACTGGCTGACATGTTGAGTGCACACTTTACTCCTCCCCTCCAAACAACCAATCACAATACCAGTACACTGCCTGGCACCCAGTATTATTGCTGCACAGGCCAAGAATACAGCTTTTATGGGGCCTGACAATATCCCTGGCTGTGTTCTACATGAACTACAGAGTGACCTGTCACCTCACCTGTGTGCCCTGTTCAAGCACAGCTTCACCTCAGGCTTTGTCCCTACTGAATTGTGCACTGTTACAGACACCCCTCTCCACAAACAAGGTGTGACCACAGACCCTGAGAACTACTGCTCCAACTGCCTGACAAGTCTCTTATGCAAAGCTATGGAATGCATCATCATGGCACTAATAAACAGGAATATGGGAATCCACAGACTCAGGATCACACATAGTTTACTTTTATGAAGGGTATGTCATACTTACTCAATCAACCTGATCAACTTCTTGGAGTCAGTCACCTGAGCTGTGGATTAAGGCAAGGTGCCACATACAGCCTACCTTGATCTGGCCAAAGCCTTTATAACATTCCCCAATCAGGCATCATGCAAAAACTCACTAAGCTATGCATCAACCCCTATATCACTAGGTGGGTTGCAAAATGGGTCACAGATAGGACTCACAGTGTGGAAATAGATGACTCCATGCCAGACTGCTGAGGAGTCATAAGTAGAGTCCCACAGGATTCCGTCATGGGTCCTCTCATGTTTGGTATCAACTTCTCTGACGTCCATGCCAACATGAAGGGACTCTGGCTTACAATGTTTGCAGACAGTTACAAGTTGGGAGCTATTATCAACTACCCATGTGATGTTGGCATCCTACTGAAAGGCCTCACTGAGACCAATGACCGGTGTCAGTGCCATGGCCTTAAGCTCAATGTCAGAAAATGTGTTGTCATCCCCATTGGGGAAAACCCTGTTCCCATGACTTACCATATCAATGGTAGTCCCCTGAACAAAGAAGGAATTATAAGAGATCTAAATACACAGGTTGACAGCAATTTCTCTTTTGACCACCACATTGCCACTGTGGTTAGAAAGACCTTCTATGTGGCACATTTCAGTACTAACGCATTAACATCCATGAAGGAAGTGGTCATTATTCTCACTGTACTCTTCTTGACAGAGTGACACAGTTTGTTTCAGCATACATATTCTGATGGATGTGAGGTAGGTAAGTGAAATGTATGTCCTCATTTTCTGACAACAATCAAATCATTACAGTGATTTATCAGAGAAATGAGACTAACCTGCAAAACAGACCAGAAATATGAGCAATAAACCTGGACATCCTGAAACAATCCAACCATTTGACATGTATGCTCAGAACCCCTTACTGCAATGAATCTGGACCAAGGCTGACAAAGTGGTCTGTGGAAGCCATGAAAATGGGAAAGTATCTGAAGTACTGGCATAGATAAGCTAACACAGTTGCTGTAGTAACACCCTACTGTGTGCTCTAACATATTTTTAGAGAAATATCACAAGTAAATGAATTAGGGAATCTGCTATGGGTAATTACACATATATTTGCAGATGTATCAGGCACTACAGGGATATAACAGCACTGACAAACAGACACCAGTGTGAAAGTGCATACCCACAACCAATAGCACCACAGTCACAGTCACATACTGGTAAGTCATGTGAACAGTAGAGTATACAGACTGTGTGAACAAATACATCATTGTTTGCCACTCACTCACTAGCCCTACATATACAGTCCCGATTCTCAGTGTAGTATGAATCCTGACCTTGGTACAGGACATGTCTCAGTCTGCCCCTACAAACACATACAGCCAATAGATCAGCAGAAACTGGAGCAGCATGCACAGTTAGATAAAGAAGGAGCCATACCACTTACATCCACCCCCTCCATACACAGCCAAAATAACATGTACATATGACGTGTACACAATCCTGACAGTCTATTAACAATGGCCAGACATACACTGGCCTTTCACATGTACAGGTCACCTCAGAATGTACAGGTTCAAGACTCATATCTATGGCATCTTCTCTGACATGTTTGTGGGTCTACTACATGACTGGGATGGTGGCAGGAATGAAGACAAGAAATACTGATAATAAATATGTTGAGCCTCATTGACATCTGGAAAAAGCCTGAAATCATTTGGGAACAGAGGCACAAACACAGGGGTAAAGTGGACATATTATTGTCATACATTGAGACAGTTACAGATGCTACTGGTATTGTTGTAACATATACTTTATGAGGAATATGACATCAGAAATACTAATAGATGTGAGTATTTACTGACTGCATTCCTCAGAGTCCACAACGGATTTACCAGGGACACCAACTGTCTGGGGAACAGACAAAACATAACAGGCAAACATGTGGCCAGTCTGTGAACAGCGTGCCAGTGGAGAAGTATGTCAGAGGCAGATTGAAGTCACTCACTAAATGCATGTCCACACAAACCCTGTCAATCTATCAGTCCACAATGTGCATAACAGCACTGATGACATAGAATCTGTTCACAAATCTGGGGATATGTCCCCCATGTTGTTCGGCTGTCTGCACATGTCCTGTCCTGTGACTTATTGCCACCTACTGTATGTGAATCTGTAGCTCACCACCTCTGTAATGTCTCTCACACAGGCAAGGAAAAGGGGCAATGCCCACGCTAAGGAATGTCCCATATGTTGGAATTAGCAGCAGTGTCCAGGCCCACAGCACAATACTATGTGGGCACCTACATAGTGGTATGGTCTTAGCAATGCCTGACATCTGAACATCTGTACAGAGGACAGACAGAAAGTAGATAGCCAACAGGTTATGCATTAAGATGAATGTTTTGAAAGACAGAGGTCTGAAACTGAAAGGTATGCCATTACTACATGACAGCAGTTCTCAATGACATGTCCAAAAACATAGTAGCCTACAGTTAATATCATAATAGTAGATCAATATCCAATAGGAGATACAAAAAAACATACAGCTCAAACACTAAGAACAAGATAGTCAGTACTCAGAGTCCCAGCTTTGCATGCAGGGGTGTATGGTTCTAGTACTACAATCTGCAATCTACTTTTACTTGGAAAAGCACTGTTAAAAGTACTAATGTATTGATGCAATATGTGTTAAACTATTTTTGTAAACAATTACACTGCACCTAGTGTAGCATGCAAGTGTGATTGCATATAACCTGGGATACTACCCATGTATAAAACAAATACAAAGAAAAAAGATTGTGGTACTACCCATGTGTACCCAGGTGTCCCATACAGTATAGACACACCCCTTGCTACTGTAATGACAGCACATAGAAGCATGTTATGTACAGGAAGTTAAATGCACTTATTAAATTTGTCATTACCATGCTATTTTATCAGACTGTAATGTGACCAATGGTTATCAGGGCTGAGCTATGCTTAGCAGGTTTAAGCACTGTTTAAATGTAAATACTAAGCAAATTTGCGCACTGGTATGCAAAGCATACACGGTGTAAGCACCTGTTTAACCATATGTTAGCACCAATTATTGTCACCCAAACCCGTGCAAACACACTTAAAGCTGTTCAAAACTGCCTTAATCACTCTGTAAAAAAATTTGCTGTTCCAAAAAACACACACATAACACAATCACACCAAACACCTTCAAAACCTACATTAAACTTAACATACACCACTATCTATGCACTATCCTTAACCCAGCCCTTAAATTAAAGTCCGTCACTACCGCACACTTACCTGACCCACGCCCTAACTCTAAAGTCCATCACTACCCATTTGTACACTTACCTTGACCCGGTCCGAAAATGCTGAAGTCACAGAAGCAGCCAAACTAATTATTTCCCTGGTAAAGAATTCAGGTTTCTAAGGATTTAACATTCTCAACTTTCGAACTACCAAGTTCAGCCTTCCGGTATTCGGCGTTCTCAACGCTTGATTTCACGATAGGAAACATATATATATATATATATATATATATATATATATATATATATATATATGTAAGGGTCTATAGTAGAAGCACGAAAATGCTTCTAAGCGAATACGGAAACAGCGACACATATTCATTGAATCGCATTTAAGCGATTCAATGAATATGTCATAGGGCAAGGAGATAGTTGGTCAACTTCACAAAGTTGGCCTTTCCTTGCCTATAGTCCGATCTCAGAGTTGCTATATTTAGTTACGGAGGGTGTGGGTGGCAGACTGAATGGCCGCATAAGTTTTTCCCAAGGGAAAATTCGCTTACATGGCCGTTCGCTATTTTTAGTTTTCGTGCATTATGTGTCAACTTTTATGTAGTCATACATATGCACTTTCATTTTTTATATATATATATATATATATATATATATATATATATATATGCATACATGTCTCAAAATGCCCATACAAACATATGCTGCTGATAGACCACCCATAACTGGGGCAGCATGCACAGTTGGATACAAAAAGACCCATAATACTCACATCTACCCCCACCACAGTCCAAATAAATAAGTGAACAGTACTCTGCAACAAAATCATGATAGGCCATACACAAAGGCCAGACATACAACAACTTCTTAGTAAAACAATTAAACTGACTGAACATAGCAAAGAGAAATACAACCAGCCAGTAATTCACACATGTTTATTATACTCTGATGTCTTGGCCAAAGCCTTCAAGGAGTAAAAGATTACAGGAAATACTTGCCTTAATCACAAGAAGCAATTAACAATTATATAATTAAATACACAGCCTCCAGTTACATTCCTCATTTAACCCCCTAAGGGATAAAGTATCACATTTAATATTAGTACATTGATTTTGTACATAACAATTATCCTTTTATGAATGTTTCTTCAAATGGAGGAATAGACTTATTCCAAAACAATACCTTGGATCCCACTACTGCCCCCATGGTGAGATTTATTCAAATGTACATCTAAAGAACTGCCTTCTTTCTTATCAGTAATATGTCTTATATGTTCGAACAGCCTAGTTTTAAAACTCTCCCCCACATAACATATGTTATTAGAGCATCTAAGAGCATTCTCCATACACCAACCTCTTGAATGTACAGACTCCAACATGTTTTCCAGCCTTTCCACTCAGCAGGAATGATAGCAATAAATAATGATAGTCCATTATACCTATCAACCTCCTACTGTATGACATCTGGACAAAGCCTGACATAATTGGTGGACAGTGGCCCAAATATATGGCCATACTTGAAATATTGTTGTTATACATTGAGAAAGTTGCTGGTGTTACAGGGTTTGTTGTAACATATCTTTTCTGAGGGATATAAAGTCAGAATAACAAATGGATGTTTGCATTTACTGATTGCAATCACCAGAGTATGCTACTGATTTTCCAAGGACAACACCTGTCTGGGGCACAGACCAAACATAACATGCTAACCTGTGACAATTATGTGGATAGGCCTACAGTTGAGACTTTTGCAGAGACACAATTTTGTCAGACTTAAATTCATGCAGATGTAGCATGTTCAGGCAAACCCTGTTAAACTAGTACTATTCCAAACATATAACAACAATACTCACATTCTGCCCCTAAGTCTTGAACCTTCTCCACCATTCATTTATATTGTCTCCAAAAGTCCTGTTGTAAGGGGTATCAGCTCATACACCTACAGTATACCTTCCTCACATCTAATGGAAAGGTCTAATGCCCACATGGAGTACTCAATTATAGGAGTGTGTTGCCAAGACATTGGCTATTGGAAGAACTACACAGCCTCTTTGCATGCAATTAGCAAGTGGGGAACACCAACTGGTGCACAGGCCATCACATGGTCATGAGCATCACCTACAAAAGCCATGCTGCCACCTATGCAAACCAGTTCTATCCCTGTAGTACAGAGAGAGAGAGAAAGAAAGAAAGAAAGAAAGAAAGAAAGAAAGAAAGAATGAAAGAGAAAACAAAACAAATAAAAACAAAAACCGTAAAGCAGAAGAAATAAAGAAAAGGTAAGTGGAACATGTAAGCATGTAACTGAATGTAGTACTTGGTCTGTAATAATGGGAAATATGATTTGGAAGAATATAAGTTTCAACAAGACTTTCTGTACTAATGTCTTGCTGAACAGCTGCTATGGCCATAGCATCTGGACCTTTCTGCAGTCGGAGAGATCACAGCCATACCTCTCAACTGTAGAGATCTTCACATCATAGGTTTTTGTCTGTTCCTGCTGAACTCTGTACATTTCCGGTGAAATAGCTGAGGACTGAAGTCATCAAGTAATGACAAACACATGAGTTTATGACTCAACATCCTTAACAATATTCACGGTAATGCAAAATGTATTATTCTACAAACTTCCTATGTTTGTAACAGGAATATTTAAAGTCTGGCCCTATGTATCCCCCCATCATTTTGTGCTTTGTCCAGATTTGATGCTCTTAGAGGTTGTGATGTAGGATCACAGCTCAGAAGCCTGACTCACCCTGGGAAAGGACAGCTCACATATGACAACCACCGGTGTGTCTGTCAAACAGTTGTGACTATGCCACTGCTAGGCCAGTTAATGGGATGTTGTCTATATCCATATATTACCTGTGAATATAAGTATGATACATGTTTGTCTTGTAAATCAAAGAGACCTATATAGTGCATATGCATGGTGAAGTACTGTTGCAGACATGTGTTGAACTGCATATGATATATTGAATTAATAACATTCAGCTGTACAGTGTTGTGCTGGACAATAAGAACATTTGTGACTGATATCTGTAGTCACATACACATATACCTATGTTATGTCAGCCAAATCATTGGCAAGACGGTGAGCAATGACAGTGTAACATAATAGCCTACATATGACTGTTGGACACCTTCCAGGTTATGACCATGATGTCAAAGCCTACTGTGCAATCAACTTACTGTTGCAGCTATATTAATACAATATCAATACTGATGTCCCTTTTGTCACCCATTTATGTGTGTCATTGTCCAGACATCCTGCTATAACAGGTTGAGAAGTATGATTGAACAGCAAGATTATTAACATAGAACAGAAATGTATACCAGGTATCCCTGAGCACATGTATGTATGCGTTTGTTCAGCTGGAAGGCACAAAACTAATAACATGGGTGTCAAGCAGTCAGGTACATAGGTTGTGCATGTTGCACGTGTGTAATATCAGTGTCAGTGCATACAACAGGCATAAATGTGTACAGCTACTGGTTGTTGCATTGCCATGACACTGATATGGGTACCAGAGTAGGCATGATTATCAGGTAGTAATTGGAGAAGTGTTCAAATGTGTTATGACCCTCTGTCCATGCATACCACTAACAGCTATATCAACACCTATATACAATGGATATCACAAGTGTACACACCCCTGTTGGAATGCCAGGTTTGTGTGCTGTATGACAATGAGACTATAGAAAATCATGTCATAATGTTTCTCATCTTGAATGTGACCCCTAACCTGTACAGTTCCATTGAAGAACAAACAAAGGTGTTTCTAGGAAGGTGAGCAACTATTGCCAAGTGAAGATGTGCCATGATGTTATAGTCCAAACCAAGATGAATGAATGCTGTAACCATCTCAAGAGGTGCACGCACAACATATCAGTTTAAGGGTGTGCACACTCATTCAACTGGCTTATTGTACTGATTATTATTTCCATATGCTTTCACAGACCAGATTGCTATGTTCTGAATTGAATTGTATAGGCTATAGGTCACATTAAAGGTGGGAATTGTTATGAAATGAGTTATTGTGGTATCATGCTTCAATTGCACAAATACCAGACATTGTAACAGGGGTGTGTACACTTTATATCCACTGTAGCTATATGGACTAAAGTAGTACCTGACCTGTATAACCAGCCTCCACCAAGGTAGAGTAATCCTCTTTGGTGGACAGCAGCAATACACAAACCATATCATAGGTTTCTATATTGGCTGTACAGGGACACATAGGTGCAGGCAACAACTTGGAAGCAAGTCCACCTCTATCTGAGCAAGCATGTAAGTTCACAGGTGCCTTCCTGTAAGGCTGACTATGACTACAAATCAGACATATCCACACCATGAAGGATGATTGCAACAGTGTATCCACATATGGTGTCAGTCTTAGAGGCAAAAACACAATTCACCAGGTACTGGGGGTAAAGCAGACCTCATACACACATACCATGGATATAGCAACCTGCATCAGACAGGTTAGGTGAGAACAGTGCCACGCTCCCCACCCCAGTTGTATAGGGGACATGCACATCAACCACACTCCTCCCCTCAGCAATGGTGAGCATGTACATATTGCCCACTGATGGCAACAACAGCAGATCTCCATGGGGTATGATAACATCACTGTCTGCCTCCTACATGAATTCAAGCATGTGCTCACAGCTCCATTACACAGCACAGTCAAACACAGACCTGCCACCATCCACACACCATGCACATGGAAGATAGCTACTGTCATCCCTCTACACAGAAATGAATGGAGAAAAGGGTTGGGAGGGTGGCCTAATGGTTAAGGTGTTTGCCTTACAAACACAAGGTCCGGGGTTTGAGTCTCACAAGGGATAATTGGCTAGGCTTAAAATGGCTTGCAAGGGCAGTTAGCTTAGTACTAATCTATGAACCTATGAACCTAAAAGAGGATTATGCAATTAAGTGTCCAACATTGGGGGCAATAATATAGCTCAGGGCCAGGAGTGTAATGCAAGCTGCCATAGCCATGATAGATTGGAGGGTTATGATGTAGTTTGGATTATTTGCAAGTGATATCCACTGTCGATGTGCAATTTGACAACCGTATGAGGTCCTGTGACTTTTTTTCCTGTTTATGTCTTTCAGGTAACATGCAGGGGGCTCACCTACCAGCGTTCTCTGTTGGGGAAACTGACATCATCACCCAATATGTGATTGAACATTATTCCCTGTTATTTGGACAGAGAGCACAAGATGTGCAGGTGTGGACCACCCTACGGAATGATCTGGTCCACAGGGTAAATGATGCTGGCCTGCACAGCAGAACTTATGAGCAGGTGCAGCATCAGACCACCGACCTCATCCACCATGCCCGTCAATGGGCTGCTGCTGTAGCGATGGACTGGCTAGCCACAGGTGGGGGCACAGACATCCAGCCCCCACTGACACCCACCGAGGAGCTCCTCACCAATCTTGGGGCACCTGCTCATAGCACAAGCCATGAAGCTGAGGAAAGCATTGTGGAGGTGGGTTGCAACCACACACTGGATGAGGAGCATGCAGGTAAGGGCCCAATGGGGATTACTACACTAATGTATCAGACATACATGTAGCTGTATTGTATCTACATCCATGTGTCAGGTCCAATTGCAGTTGTGGATGGGGTTTTCTAATGCACAGAGGTGTACATCTATGGTGAGGACAGAATATTGTGTATTATTGGGGTTAGTACTATAAATGTGCAGACATGCTGCATCCATCCTTAACCAAGGCCACATGTGAGCCTGCTGACAATACCTCCCTCTCACAGCTACCTAGGACCCTCTGGTCTGCATATGGGACAGCGGCCTGACTATGAAATTGTTCTGTTATTGCCTGGCAATACCCCAGGCACGTGAAGGGGTCTATATTATATGCTCGAAGTTTGAAAACTTCGAAAGTTAAATAATCAAATTTAAATGTTCGAAGTTTCAAACATCGAACATATAATAATAAAAAAATGGAACTTTCCTGACTAGTGTAGGCAGGGGGGCAAGCACCCTTGCACCCCACACCCCCCACACCCCTGCTTTTTAAATATACCAACTCCGAGACCGCACTATAGTGCAGTAAAGGAAAGATTTCCCATACTGTACTGTAGTCCAGTCTTGGAGTTGGTATATTTAAAGAGTGGGGAGTCTGGGGTGTGCAGGGGGACCTGCCCCCCTGCCTACATCTGTTAGTTTTGGGTTTGGGTTTTTTTTTTTACACATGTTCGAAGTTTTATAACTTCGAACATTTAAATTTGATATTTTAATGTTTGAAGTTATAAAACTTTGAACATATGATATAGACCCTGAAGGGCATGCAATTTACCATGCACACAACTATCAGTAATAGCTATATTGGTTTATTTAATAGCTATATTGCTTTATGTGCATATTTACTTGTGGCGGGGTTAACTGCATTGCATCACAGTGGTCACCACTGGGGCCTGTCTTACATGTCTTCAATATTCTGTTGCATACCTCACAACTTGTTAGTACCAAGACGTCTGGACAGAGGCAAGCAAAATGGGCTGGACAAACGGCCTAAGTTAGGGACATGTGTGACACATTAGTGGTATACAGTGTATATAAATTGTGTACACACCCATGTTAAGATGCAAGGTGTTCCTGTTACATACAAATTAGGACCACAATATGTTAGTCCACACCTCTTCCAGCTTTTAATGTGACCCATGACATGAACAGCTCACTTGTAAAATCAAGCATCTGGACTCATGTATTGCACCTACAAGGATGGCCACTTATGAGGGTGGCAGACATTATATCAGCATGATGTTTCAGTCAGGAATGATACCTCTTGCTGCCACATGTGTCAGTACACTCACTGTGGCCTATTTGGCTAAATGTCACATACATGGGATTGTTAAGGCACACAGACCACTTCCAACCACTTATAGGTTGCAAACATTTGGATATTCCAGACACATCTGTACAGAGGACTGTACAATGGTTAACTTGCTGCATGTGAGGCAGATGCTGTTACCACACTATATAAAGTAATGACAGTGGAAGGTAGTCACCAGCTATGTATAGTACACACATCAAAATGGTATAAGCCACACAAGATATGATCCTCACACACAAAGAGTTGCCAGCATTGGGATTAGAACTCCTGCCAAGCTAGGTATTTCTACTATAGTGCTACACAGTTATCAGACACACCACAGAGCTTATAAATTTCCACCTAGTCCAAAGGTGCTTGTAAGGTGGATGACATCAAAAGGACTGCTAAATTGGAGTGAGGGGAAGTGTAAAGGGTAGTACATAGGTCAAAAATGGTGTAACCCCCACACTACATGATTCTGGCACAGACACACACCCACATCCAAACAGTTGCCAGTAGGGAGATCAGAACTCCTGCCTATCTAGTTATTGCTACTGCAGTGCTACACAGTTATCAGACACAACACAGAACTTATACATTTCCACCTACTCCAAAGGTACTTCTAAGTTGGATGACATCAACAGGACTACTAAATTGGAATGAGGGGAAGTGTAAAGGGTAGTACACAGGTCAAAAGTGTTATAACCCACACACTACATGATTCTCACATAAATACATCCAAACAGTTCCAGTAGGGAGATTAGAACTCCTGCCTATCTAGTTATCGCTAGTATAGTGCTACACAGTTATCAGAAGCGCCACAGAGCTTATACATTTTCACTTAATCCAAAGGTACTTCTAAGGTGGATGACATCAACAGGACTACTAAACTGGAGTGAGAGGAAGTGTGCAGGGCAGTACACAAGTCAAAAATGGTATAAGCCAGAGAGTATATGTTTCACACACACACTCTTGGCATTACTTTGATTTGAACTCCTGCCTATCTAGTTATGTCTACTATAGTGTTATGCAATTACAGCATGCACTACAGAGCTTATTGAACTTTCACATGGCCAAGGCTGCTGATAACTGCACAGCTGAAGTAAAGTATTACAGGTGGCAGAAAGTCTGCCTTCAGTTCCACCCTTACATCATGCTAGTTCATTCTGTCTTGCACTTCAAATAGCATTATGGCTTGGCTCTTCACCGGGTTATTGTATCAATAAGTGTGGCACACCTGGGAGCCATCAGCCGTACTTGTTCATCACAGAAGTAGCTCCAGTACATACTAGTTATGCCCACCCCTCCTGGCATGAAGGGCAGTTTTCTGTGATTGCATCCATTAATCTGGTACACTTGTCCATTCTGAGGCACTGTTGCAACTGTCTCATGTACACAGACAGCCCTGCCCTCTAAACTCCAAACACTCAGACCTGTGATAGTTACCTGTATATCACCCAATGTGGACATATGCACTCTCCAGCAAAGACTGGACTAGCAGGTCAAGAGGATAAGATCAACACCTGCACCACACCATGTGGAATACATAGCTCACCATGGCACCCACTTTGATAGCCATGACATACAGTGAAAAGCCACACACCCATATTCACAGAGGCACTCAATGGACATTTATCTAAACAGCACAGACAAGCAAGACAGACACCCACTCAGACACCATGACATGGCACATGCCAAAGAACACATAATTAACCTACACAGAGTACCCCTCAACCTAAGCTCCTAAGGCTAACCACCTTGCACAATACAGTGATCATGGGTAACTCAGTACTGAGGCACACACATATCCTACTCACTAAGTTGAATATGGAGCAGGTAACAGCCAAATATCTATCACATGCCAGCATCCAACATATTCAAGCCAATCATGGCACTCCACAACAACTATGAGTATCACTCTGTATCTATGTGGGTGTGAATGACATGGGACACACCTCCCTGGACTACATGACAAGAGACATGGTTGAACTCTCTGATTATGTGGTCCAGGCATGTGTGACAGTAGCCCCAGGCAGTACACTGCTGTCACACAGAATGATGCTGTGGTACTTTCAACGGATGATTGACTGCAACATTGGCTTACATGTTTTGTGTCCTTCTCAGGGGATCCTGTATCTCTCTACTTGGGATGACTTGATTGACAGAACCCAATGACTAGCCACAGATGTCCTACATCTGTCAGTGCTTGGTTTCCAAGTACTGACTAAGTGTCTTGCCACCCCTATGATGCCTTATTAGGCAGTGTTACTAATATAATTACCACCATAACAGCTAGGCATGTAATCAATCTGAAGGTCATGCTGCTCAACAGTAGACATCTAACTGTTAGGATTCAGTCACTCAAAGCACTCATTGGAGTGGAGGACATTAACATGTCTGCTGTAATAGAGGGGTGGTTCACAGCAGCAGACAGCAGCCCTGCAATATCAGGCTATAATGCATTCCACAGCTGTCAGCCCCCAAACATGGACCACACCTCCACAGGTGGTTTTGCCTCCATATTCATTATGGATAGGAACAACTCCAGCCTAGTATCCCAGCATAATGCATTGGAGATACTTCTGGTACAACTGCCTTGGGGTAATAGAGCAATCTAGATCATAGCCTGCTATGAGTCCACATCAATGTCCCTAGACTGTCAATGCACATTCCTCAACACATTGCCATCTATGATGGTCCAATGCAACACTGACATAATATGAGACCTCAACTACTCCTCCATCACCCGGGGAAAGTAGCCAAGTGCCAGTACAGTGGCCCAACACTTCCTGGGATTCATCATTTCCAATGCCCTGGACTGGCTCATACTGACCTCAAGGTCTCTACTGTTTGGGAAATACTTTTCTGAGGTACAAGCCAAAACCAGTGGTCTGTGGCTAACCAAGTATGCAGATGACTGTAAGCTGGGCACTATTACAACCTTGAACTGTGCTGACTACTTAAATATGAAAGTATTGCTCATCCACAGTTGTCAATCCCTGCATGGTGAGATCCACACAGGCTGTAATCAACATGGAACTCAACATGTCAGCCACACCCCCCACAAAGGTAACCACCTTGCAAAACCTCTCCAAAGCTGACTTTGCAGCAATGAAAACAGGGGTGAATAACCTCACTGCACCCATGACAATGGGAAATTGCTGCATTACTGTGGAATCATACACATGTGCACTGTACAAACAGGTACATGAATGCATGGTACTAGCCAGAGCTAACAGAACCCAGACACTGTCCTCCAAACACTGGGAGACAATGTGATAGTCTCCTGCCATTACTAAAGTGTACAACAGAAGGAAGATACTGTTGCAGAGAAAGGTGGTGTCCCGTGACTGTTGAACTAGCTTATTAACCTAAAACGCAAATTGGGATCCCTCATGGAATCTGCTAGGGTCATCTATGAAGGCAGACATGCAACATACACTGACGACAATCACAACAGCCTTTGATAGTTACATCAACAACCTCCACAGCATTAAACACATGTGCTATGAGTTACTGCACAATGCTAATGCCTATCCTGAGACAGCAGATACCGGCCACAATCTTGGCAACACAATCATTGCCAGCTTTACCCCTCTTTCCCACCACAAGTGAAGTACTGAGTGAATGTGTTCTCCACATGCTGTATCCTGTTTCTGTTCTAGGCATCTGTGTATCACCAGGATGTGGCCCTACAGCAAGACCAAGGGTATGGCTGTGTGTTAACACATTCACCATGTCTTAAGCATGGTACAGCTGTATCTGCATGGATTTCCCAGGTCTGTAACACAGTGATTGCATATGCCTCACAGATTATAGGGCGGAGGGTTGTACTTAGGTATATGTTGATTTAAACATCTGTTGTAGAGTGGAAAATGGTACGTGTTGTGGTTTGGTCACACCTCTGATTGCTAATAACCACTGCCACAGGGGATATTCATCAACCAGACACATTGAGATTACTATTCACACACACACACACACACACACACACACACACACACACACACACACACACACACACACACACACACACACACACACACACACACACAACATGGACAGTGTCTGCGTTGTGCACCTGTCCTACAGCAAGTCCTTTGAATTGCATGAGTGTGCTTAAGATCTCTAGGGCATGTTGTGTGGACAGATTGTATCTTCAGATGTAGCATTCCTGACCTAGTTTGGTGAGACATGGCTGTTTAACTGAGGTAGTGATTGCACCTACATAGACAGTATGATACGGGGATTCATTGGAGTTATTGGAGTCTGTACATACAGGGCATGTGTATAAGGCATGGTATTCCCTTTGTGAGGTACGTTTGCAGACTCTACAGTTGCTGCAGGTGTCCAGTGGGGAACATGGCAAAAGGGCAACTGTACACATTGATTGGGCTACTGAAGAGATGGTACAGGGTAACCATGTCCTTTTACTTGCTGGATAACACACACTTAGTCAGGAGATGTAACACATCAAAATACTTTCTGATGTCAGTGGCACTGTTGTGGTCAACAGGCAGCTGACTGTCAATCTGTGTTTCCCATTCTGTTATAACAAGGTCACTGTTCGGTGGACTACCACCAATGTATTACTTCATGTGAAGTCCAAAAATGAAATCCAGCACAAAGGAAAGATGGAAATTTTGAAAATTTATTGTGGCAAGCTCCATAAATAAAATATCTACAGCAAACCGGTTTTGGCTGAAAGTTCAAGCCTTCTTCAGTGCAAAAAGTATATACATTAGAGCAAGCCCTGATACCTGCTTATATATGTGTACATAAATTAGCCAGAAAGGCTTAATACCTTAATTAGAGTGTTTAGTCATTATTCAAACAATAATCAAACAATCTAAGGCTGAAATTAGCTTAACTTATTCAGGCCTGGTCTAAATAAAGCACCTAGCGTGATTATCCAAGAGGATTCCTTATTATTTAATATATTATGCCAACCAACTTTGGATGTACTATTCGTTTGTATTTTATCAATGATGGTAAATGTAAATTTAGCAGTTTTGTGTACTAAAGTGTGTTTGTAAAGAGCGTTTGAGATTCTTTTATTTCTAATTTCACTTAGATGTTCACTGATACGATGTCTAAAAGGTCTGGATGTTTGTCCATCATAAAATGAAGAGCAGATACAGGTGGCTAGATAGATGATCCAATCACTACTGCAATTGCCAAAACATCTTATTTGTTAAAGTTTAGATGTGTTGCAACTAGTGAATTCCTTGGTTTGAAATATGAGACTCAACTCAGAACTCAACTGAAGCAAACAGTGCAGCAACCATAAAAGTTCAACTAGAAAAGAAAAAGCAGCAAATGCACTGTGTGCAAAATTCCGTCTCTGTGTCTTGGGAATTCACCTCTATTCAACGCTCATAACAGTCCACAACACCTTCAATGAAACCAAGTAGAAGTGAACAAAAGTTTGTTGTAATGCCAACAAACAAAGAATGGTTAAGCGCTTTCACTTGAATAAAACAAGCTTCCTCAGAACACCATAGCTTGCATCACAGTTGTTTAAATAAACATCCTTGACCATTGTTCTCTATTCATAAAATATTAAATAATATTCATGTTATTTCTAAAAGCAATGATGACATATATTTGATTTGGGATGGTGGAGAACAACAGCTAGCATTATTTTTACAATACATCAATAGTAGCAGTAATTTTTTAAAATTTACCTCCTCTAGCAGTCATGAAGGTGTGGCTTATTTAGACACATTTGTGTCAAAAACAGGGGATGAGTTTAAATCCAAAATTTATAGAAAGAACACTTTTTCGAATAGTTATTTGGAATATTCTAGCTACCATCCAAAGAAACAATTCACGAATATATATAAGGGTCAGCTTATTAGAGCAGTTAGGATGACCTCACGGTATGAGGACATATTGGATGAGGTGAAATTTATAACGTCCTTATTTAAGGACAAAGGCTATGACGTTAGAGTTATGGAAAATGTAAGTAATTATGTTGTGAGGAAATGGGGTAACCAGTACAAGCCTTTGTTGGGTGAAAAATATAGGACAGCTATTGTTTCGACTGTGGATATATTGCATGATATGAAGTCTGAAACGTGCACTTTTGGTAAATCTTGCATTTTGGAATTTGGCATATATTCAGGTAAAGTTAAGAAGATTTTAATGAACAACTGGCATATAATATCTGCTGATCAAGATATAGCACCCACATTAGGTGAATGCCCAAGGTTTGTTTATAAGGTAGGGGCCAACATAAAATCTATTTTAGAGAAGGGTATCTTTATTAAGAAGACAGAATACATGAAAACTGAAAAATGTGGGGCATGTAAACAATGTCACACTATATTTCAGGGAGACAGTGTGAAAGTGGATAATTACAAACACACTAGAATTAAATTATGTTGGGGCAACTGTACAACTAAAATGGTGGTGTATATTGCCATCTGTAGAACATGTTCAGGATTCTATATAGGTAAGACTCAAAGGAGTTTAAATAAATGTATATACTCTCACCTTTATAGCATCAGAAGGAAGGATGAAAAAAATGCTTTGTATAAACATATTAAACAATATGGTGACAAACATTATTTTAATTTTGGTATAGTGGACATTGTGCACACCAATAACAGAGGGGGTGACTTTAATAATTTATTATTATATAAAGAATTTTGGTGGCAAATATATACGGATGCTTCCACAATACCAGGTTTAAATGACACTGTATCTGGCAAACCACTATTGGTCTTAAAATGAACTATCAATTAGATACATTGTTATATGTTTTTAAACATGTTTTGATATGATCTAAATGTAAATGTTTTTGTTAACATTTTTTCAGTTTTTTAACTTGTTCACTTTATCAACACATATTACTTGTAGCATTGCTTTTAGAAATAACATGAATATTATTTAATATTTTATGAATAGAGAACAATGGTCAAGGATGTGTGTATAGCTTTAAAATTTCAAACTGAATTTTGGCACCAAAAATGTTATTTAAACAACTGTGATGCAAGCTATGGTGTTCTGAGGAAGCTTGTTTTATTCAAGTGAAAGCGCTTAACCATTCTTTGTTTGTTGGCATTACAACAAACTTTTGTTCACTTCTACTTGGTTTCATTGAAGGTGTTGTGGACTGTTATGAGCGTTGAATAGAGGTGAATTCCCAAGACACAGAGACAGAATTTTGCACACAGTGCATTTGCTGCTTTTTCTTTTCTAGTTGAACTTTTTTGGTTTGAAATATGTGTGAACAAGCACTACAATGGCCACAAGGAACACAACCTGTTAATGAATCACCAAGTAAAGATTTTTGTAAAGTGATGGGTGGGTTATAGCGTTTATAGTGAGTTAAATGTGAATTTATTGTTCTACCTCTTCGATATGAAAATGAACATCGAGGTTCAAGTATTCCATTCAATTGGTCATGGGCCAACAAAATATCCCAATGGTTGCTGATAATTTTTTTAAACCTATAGGTATTGGCCCCAAAGGTGGTCACTAACCTAATGGGTTGTGATTTCTGTGTACTATCATGACCAGTTCTATCCTTATATTCTAATAGTTGAGATCTGTCTATTTGATCCACCTAAGTTATGGTCCGAGAAATACAATCCTTATGGTATCCTCTGGTAAGTAATCTGTTGGTTAGATCCTGTTGGCATGCTTGAAGGCTTTGTTCGGAGGAGCATATATGTTTGATGCGTAAATATTGTGACTTTGGAATGTTGATGATGTGGCGAGGGTGATGACTAGAGGCATGTAGTAGGGTATTGTATTCTAGAAATTTCCTATGTACCTAAGTCTCTAAAGTGTGATCATCCTGTCTGGTGATAGTAACATCCAAAAATATAATCTGCTGGTACTCAATGTGTAATGTAAACTGAATACCCCATTTATTCTCATTAAGATATTGGATAAATTCATGCACGTATGATTGATCACCACACCACACCATCCAACAATCATCCAAGTAACATCTCCAAATATCCAGCTGATCGAGAAAAAGATTATGACTATCGTCGTATATTAACTGTTCCTCCAAAAAGCCCATAAACAAATCAGCATAAATAGGAGCAAAAGATGCTCACATTGCTGTGCCACGGACCTGCCAGTATGCTTTACCTTGGAATTGGAAAACATTTTTAGTTAGTACATGTTCAGTTAAGGATAAAAGGAGTGTATTGAAACCAGGGGTGTATAACTGTGATTTATCCAGCCAATATTGAATGGCCTGTAGTCCAGCCCAATGTGGTATACTTGTATAAAGTGAGGTGACATCAAGTGTACATAAATACCAATCTGGTTCCAGTTGTGCATCCTGAATGATATTAAGGAATTGGGTGGTATCTTTTAACCTAGACCTAACCATAGATAGTAGAGGTTGCAAATATTCAGTGAGGAAGGCAGATAAAGGTTCAGTCAAAGATCCCCTCCCAGACACAATCAGTCATCCTGGAGGACAGGTGGAATTTTTATGTAGCTTGGGAAGTAGATATAAATATTGGGAAATGGTATCTGTTACCTTCAATTGTCTACAAATCTTCTGGCTGATAATGCCTTCCTCTGTGGCTAGGTCTAGAAAAGAATATTTCTTTTTTGAAATTAGGAGTTGGATCAACAACCATATGTATGTAAAAACGGGGATCGGACAATTGCTTTGCCGCCTCAGCCTGGTACATGTCCCAATCCATTACCACAATGTCACCTCCCTTATCAGCTGGTAAAATGACTATGTCATGATTAGGACTAAGATCATGTAGGGCTTGTTGTTCTGCTTTAGTTAGGTTGTGTCTAATCATCTGATATTCATGAGAGAAATGTAAGTCTTTGAGAACACATTCCTTGAAAATGGCCACATGTTTGTCGATGGGGGGCTGAAAATTAGATTAACCAAATTGAAAACCAGTAGCACTTTGAGCATTTGTTGTATCTGAAAAAAATATTTTCATGTTAAGTAATCTGCAGAAATCATTCAATTCATTAACCAAAACATGTTCAGGCACAAGAAAAGTCAGTACGAATATTTAGACCCTTGTTCAATACTTTATTTTGTACATCAGACAGTTGGTATGAAGAGATATTATATACATTGTTTACTGTGATACAATCTTCTCTAGTAATTGTTTTATGTTCTGTGTGGTTGTTTTTTCTATGTTTTCTGTCCCCCTCCCCGTGTTTCTTATTCCTAAAAGGTCTGCATGAGGTTTCCTTTTTTGCTACTGGAGATTCTTGGCTAGAAAGGGAATCTAGATCAGTGTTAGAGGATGAATCCTACTCAGAAGTGCCACTATATGTCTGCATTGTTTTTCTGAGTATTGATCTTGGTCTTTTTTTCTATTATTTGTTTTGAAACCTGAATCAGAAAAACAAACATTTTTTTTTGGGTAACAAAGGGTTTTCCTTTTTAATAATCTAAAATGTCATGTGAGCCATGGTGTTCCCAAAGTTAATGGTGGCGCATGTCTTGGCATTGAGGTAATGTCCAGGCTTCTGACAACAGTCGTAGGTGTCAGAGTGGCCTTTATGCATGATGTCGACATCACATGGATTGGGAATGCTACCACCCACCTTAATGTTGTATGCAAACATTTTCAGCCAGGGTGCCTTTGTGTTCTCCTGCACCTCAGAAGGGTAGATCCCAAACATGAGAGGACATGGGTCCGTACCCTGTGTGACACCAGTCATGTCTGGTCATCGGTTTGACATGGAGTCCACTGCAATCACACTGCGGGTACTATCGGTGAGGCAATTTGCAGGAGAACTACGGATATAGTGGTTGATGCCTAGCCAAGTGTGTTTATGTATGATTCCTGAGTGGGGAGTGGTCTCTGAGTTTTAGAAGGGTTGCCTATATTGTTAACCATTATATACTGTCACATAGTCATTGCACATGATACTACAAATTTAGGGCTATGGTGTTTGACAACTGTTGGCCTTGTGATATGGACATTGGGACATATACTAGGTCATCAATATAATAATTTTACAAAACCTGCCTCCAATGGATCTTGTTATTACACAATCACCCCACCACCCACACAGGATACTGATGACAGACAGAGACACATACACACTTGTCAGTACTGAGTTTTGAACCCCTACCTATCTATGCATTGCTACTACAGTGTTACGTATTTATTGCATGTGCCATGAAGCTTATAGAATGGATGTTGTCCCAAGGTACTTCTAAGGTGAGGAACATCACCAGCCCTTGTAAATACTGGCACTAGGTGATGTAGTGGGTGAGAGATTTCATAAAATACTTTACCCTACACACAATTACATTTGCTAGGAGTGAGATACAAACTTCTATCAACCTATTTTTCAGACCTTTATGCTACACATTTACCACACACATGACTGAACTTATATGGTTTAGGGTTGCCAACAGGTACTTCTAAGGTGAATAATATCTGCAGGACTGCTAAAGTAGGGCACTGAGAAGTGTACTGGTTGTAAATGGGGTCAAAATATTTAAGGTACAAACACATACGTATAGATATATGTACACAAACACAAACACACTTGCCAGGAATGAGATTCAAACCCCTACCTATGTAGTTTTTGCTGCTAAATTGTTACACATTTATCACACATGCCACGGAGCTTATAGGTAGAGCAGTGTCCAAACATAACTCTGAGGTAAGTGACATCAGCAGCTATTGTAAAGTATTACACTTTGAAATGTACTGGCTGTGTATGGACACAAAATACTTCTACTTACAGATATGCACACACTTTTAGAATTGCCAGAACTGAGATTAGAACTCCTATCTAAGTAGAGCGTTGCACTAAAGTATCATAAGCACCACAGAAAGTATATGTCGAAGAGCTGTTCAAAGGTATCTTTGAAGGTGAGTGACATCAGCAGCAGTGCTAAAGGAGGGGTAAGGGAAGCGCAGTGAGTGTGAATGGCCTCAAAATCATGTCTCTACAAAGACACACACACTGTCTCACACAAAAACACACATTTTGACAATTACCAGGACTAGGATTAGACTCCTACCTAACTAGTTTGCTACACTATAGTATTATACAGTTATCACAAGTGCCACAGAGCTTACATGTTGGTGAGCTGTCCAAAGGTATCTTTGAAGGTGAGTGACATCAGCAGCAGTGCTAAAGGTGGGGTAAGGGAAGTGTAGTGAGTGTGAATGGCCTCAAAATCATGTCTCTATGAAGGCACACGCACTCTCTCACACAAAACACACATTTTTACCATTACCAGGACAGAGATTAGAACTCTTACCTACCTAGTTTGCTGCACTATAGTATTATATGTCCATAGGTTCATAGGTTGGTACTAGGCTATTGACCCTAGGGCCTATACAAGCCTAGCCATAACAATTCCCTGGCTATTTCTTCCCACAATATTTACTTCTCTGGACCTCTGTCTAGCAGGGTAACTGACGTGATCCCCGGGGTGAATTTCCTATCTCCCATCCAATTGTCAAGGTTCCTTTTGAAGAGGGCCAAAGAGGAGCCCTGACTGACATGTATGGGCAGTCTATTCCAGAGTCTGGAGAGTCTCTGGGTCAGAAACCTATCCCTCTAGCATGTTTTGTCCATTGTGATGACAAGGTTTAGATCCCTGGAGCATGTGGCTCTGAGGGATTGAGATTTCTTTAAGTGAGGCATGTCCTACAGCTCTGGGTTTGACAATTACTTGTATGTTAAGCAGAGATCACCTCTGAGTAGATGTTATGCGACAGAGTATAGCTGGAGTTTTTTTAGATGGTCAGCATAGGGCAACTGCTTTAGGCTTGTGATTCTCTTAGTGAGGTATTTCTGCTGCCTTTCCAGGTGTTGCAGATGTCTTGAGAGGTACATACCAAATGGGGCAGTTATCGCGAGTACCACAGAGCTCATGGGGTGCAAGATGCCCAAAGGGTTAGTTCAGGGTGACTGACAGCAGGATTGCTAAAGTATGGAAATGGGAAGTGTAATGAGTGTGAATGACCTCAAACTCATTCATCTAGAAACACACATGCACACACACACACGCACACTCACATACAACTTTACATTTGACAGGACTGAGATTACAAATGCTACATGAATACTTATTTGTACTATAGTGTTACATGGTTATCACAAGCACCACTGGGACTATAGGGCTGAGGGCTAACAAAAGGAATTTCTACAGTGAATGACATCAGCACATCATGTAATATAGGCCAATAGGATGTGTACTGGGTGGGAAAGGCCTCATAATGGGATTCTCTCTGTGGCTGTCTTTCTCTCTCTCTTCCCCATGTCTGTGTGTGTGTATGTTTGGCATATTATGTTATGTTGGCCTTAGATATGTGTGAGATGGGTTCCCCTCTGTTGGTTCTGTGTGTGAGCCAGGGACGGCACAGCTGGGCAATTTGCTGTGAAATGTCCCTGTCCACCTTATAGTGCTCCACTATCTCCAGCTCATGTAGGCCCTGGTAGATTACCCTGGGTCTGTACACTCTTCTCCTCCTTACTGTGGGTCGGTTGTCAGTATTCTCCTCCTCACCACCCTCAGACTCTAGCACATATTGATGGAGCAGGCTCTAGGATTTTTAGTTAGTTTTCCCAATTAAAAATCCTTCATCTGTGTACACTGGTGGTGTAGAGTTTGTGGGAAAAAACAGTCTGAAAGGTGTTTGCATAGTTTATAGTAGTGTGCTGGGCTGCTGCATGTGTAATTGGCTGATACTGATACATTCCACCTGTCAGCTGTGCTAGTTCTGCTTGATTGCCTTCCTACCACTGTTTTCCCTTCCCCTTCCTCCCTATTTAAGCCCTGAGGCATGCCGTGCATACCCAGTGCTGAAATGTAAACAGTACTGCCATTTCTTCTTTTTTTTTCTGTTTATGTTTATAAACTGGTGCGCACCGTGCACACCCACTTAGGCTATGTACACAGTGCTAAGGCACATCTGACACACACCCTTCCTTAGCTAAGCTTAGCTAAGGGCAAACACCAGGCCACAGAGCTCCAATGAGCTTAGAGCAAGCATGACACACCCCCTTATGAAGTCATCCAGCTCTATGACTTGCACTGTTGTATTGATGCACCTACACAGTTAAGTACAAGCTCCCCTCATTTGTATACCCCAGTGTGTAGGTCGTTAGTTACTGCACTAAAATGGACCCTTTCCCCTTGACAACCAGTCCTTCCTGGTATTGTTAACATTCTGCATACCATAGACTATAATGGCAAAATGTAGATTTAACTTAAAATTGAGTTTTTCCATTTTTTTTCCGGAATGATCCTGTTTGTATGCCGCTGTCCTATGCTTAAACACACAAGATCGGCTAAAAAAAAAGTTTAATTTTCATAATAATTAATCACTTTTTAATGCCAATGGTCTTATATTTGGCCATTGGCATGTCTAATGTACATAATACATGCTTTTTTATGAGCTGTCATGCCTCCATTTTGTCAGTTGCAGAAATGTACTCAGTTATTTTCCGAATACATTTCTGCACTGACACTGTTCTAGCACGGAGACCCGGCAGCTTGTTGAACCGCTAAATCACCTAATTTGTATGTTTTTCACCAGCAAATGAGGTGATTCGCATGTCTGCCAGCATTCCTTGCTGAAACAGTGTAGGTCCGCTCATGCACATGAAAATGGCATTATCCTGAATCACTCAGAGGCCATTTTCCGTGCAGGAGCTCCTACACTGTTCCTGCACAGAAATTTTGGCTTCCTTAATCCCTAGGTATATGAGCACCTATATAGCTGCATGGACTCAGCAATACCTGACAGGATCAAATCATCTTCCTCAAGGAAGAGTAAGCCTGTTTGGTGGACAGCAGCAATAAACAGGCTCTGTAATAAAAGGAAAAAATTGTTGTCAAGGACCAAGAAGGAGCAGGTGACAAGTTGGACGTAATCTCTCCTTTGACTGAACAAGCAAATAAGGTCAATAGTGAAATCCCCTAAGGCTAACTTTAAGTCCAAATTAGCCACATCCACTTAGGACAATCACAAGGCCTTCTTCACATGCATCCACAATCTCAAAGGTAACTCCCAAATCTGCTCTGATTTGGTGGTCAAGAATAGCACATACACAAATGCTATAGATATAGCCAACCTGCTGGCAGATAAGTTCAGTGAAAACTTCACCCCCCTGCCCCCCCAACAGTAAACCAGGACATTGCCAGCACCTGACCCCCTTCCCCTTATCACAAGGGCCATGTCATTAATGCCCTCTCAAAGACAAAAAATACAGCCTCCATGGGACCTGACAACATCCCTGGCTATGTGCTACATGAACTCAGGCAAGAGCTCTTAGCATCACTAGGCACCCTATTCAACCAAAGCTTGTGCACCAGCTTCATCCCAGTAGAATGGAGGACAGCCACTGTCATCCCTCTACATAAAGGTGGGGCATTCACTGACCCAGGTAATTATAGTCCTATCAGTCTAACTAGCCTGGTCTGCAAGCCCATAGAATGCATTATCATGGAACTTATAAACAAAACATTGGCAACCTCCAAATGCTTGATTCCACACAGTCTGGTTTTGTCAAAGGGATATCATGCCTGTTAAACTTGGTCACCTTTTTTGAAACAGTCACCAAAGCCATAGATGAAGGGAAGACAGTGCACGCCATTTACCTTGGCCTAGCCAAAGCCTTTGACACTATTCCCCACTCAGGCATAATAGATAAATTTTACCAGCTAGGCATCAACCCGTATGTTATCAGATGGGTACCTAACTGGATCACTGATAGAACCTACTCAGTCAAAATAGGGAAAGCCACCTCTAGTAGTAGATCCATAACAAGCAGTGTACCCCAATGATAAGCCTCAGGGCCTCTACTGTTTGGGATATACTTTTCTGAGGTGCAAGCCAAAACCAGTGGTCTGTGGCTGACCAAGTATGCAGATGACTGTAAGTTGGGCACTATCATAAATTTCCCTAGTGATGTGAACATCCTCCAAGAGTGTCAATAACTTGGCATCCAAAAGGCTTTTCATCGAATGGCCTAATAATTGGAAAGTGAGTTAATAGAAGTCAATTTTGTGGGGGGCTGTGCCCCCCCCATACCCCCCACTAAGTTTATATATCAACTCCAAGATCGCACTACAGTGAGGAAAGGGCAAATTTTCCAATCTTCACTGTACCGCGATCTCACAAAACTGACTTCTATTAACATACTTTCTGATTATTAAGCCATTCAATAAAAAGCCTTTTCAATGCCGTGTCAAAGACCCTCCAAGAGCGCCTTACCCAAACTAATGACTGGTGCCAGAAGCATGGCCTCAGAGTGAATGCAAAGAAATCCATCATTATCCCTTTTGGGGAAAATGGCATCTTCAATAATCACATTAATAATAATGTACTAAGCATGCAATCAGTTGTGAGGGACGTGGGTACCCAGGTTGATAGCAACCTGACTTTTGACCACCAAGTTGCCTCCATCATATGGGAGGCTTTCTACATGGCCCACCTCATAAGTAAGGGTATTTCATCCAGGAACAATGAGGTCATAACATCCCTGTACTCCTCCCTTATAAGATCCATTATTGAGTACAATGCCCATTTTGGCATGTACCTTGCCAAGCACCTGCAGCATTTAGAGAGACCACAGAGGTTCCGGACCAGAAAATCCAGGGTCTCAAACACCTATCCTATACAGATAGGCTAAAAGCTCTGTCCCTCTACTCAGTCTCATACATACTGCTCAGAGGTGACCTGTGTCTGGCATACCAAGCCATCTCAGACTCAGCCTTGCTGGAGTTGCTACATATCCATAAGTCAAACTCCACTCATGCAATCCATACTCAAGGTCTCAACCTGGCCTGTGACATTAATAAAACCTGATGGCAGGATAGATTTGTGTCCCAACAACTCTCCCATGTGTGGAATAGACTCCTTCTTCATGTCAAGCATAGTACCTCACTAAACCTCTTTAAGAGGAACCTGGATGACTTGATGGGAAACAGAAAAAAAAATACCCCTGTGATCTCAACTGTGTCCGTGCTAGGCAGGGAAAACAGGTGCTGACTTTGTCGGAACATGGATGAATTCTTGGCTAGGCTTATAGACGCCTCCAGGCCAATAGCCTAGTATTGTCCTATGAACCTATGAACAACTAAAAGTATTTTATATTTCCCAATATAGTGACCTTTTTCAAACTCAAAAGGTGCCCCCATCTGAACTCTCTGTACTGACTATGGGGGTGTGGTTGAATCATCTTTATAAGTTGTATTTAACTTCTAACAGTTGGGAAATCATAAGTAGGTGCATTATTTTTCTGAGTATCTAATG